>NW_023603163.1:0-8208 GCF_014898055.3 Talpa occidentalis
TGTTTCTGTGTCCTTTGGGTAAATACCTAGGAGTGGAATTGCTGGATCATATGGGAGCTCTATCTTTAGTAGGTTGAGGAATCTCCACACAGCTTTCCATAGTGGTTGGACCAGTTTGCACTCCCACCAGCAGTGCAGGAGAGTTCCTTTTTCTCCACATCCTTGCCAGCATTTGTTGTTGCTAGTTTTTTTTTATATGTGCCATTCTCACTGGTGTGAGATGGTATCTCATGGTAGTTTTTTTTTAAGATTTATTTTTATTTATTTATTTTATTTATTTATACAAGCACTGGGTACAGTCAGATGCGCGGGAGTGTGAGAGAACTCACCAGAGCCAGAGCGGGAAGCAGAGCAGGCAGAGGGACCGAAGTACACTGCTGAGGGGAGCAGCGGGCGGCAGGAGAGGTCTGCACGCCATGTGGGACCCTCCTCCGGTGGCCGGGGAGCAGCCGGGATCGAACCGGTGCCGCAGAGGCTGAGGGCAGCTTCGCAACCCAGCGCTCAACCGCTGCGCCACCGGGGAGCCTCTCTCATGGTAGTTTTGATTTGCATTTCCTGATTGCAAGTGATGTTGACATTTTTTCATATGCCTGTTGGCCATTTGTATTTCCTCTTCAGAGAAGTTTCTTTTTAGTTCTTCTGCCCACTTTTTGACTGGATTATTTTCTTTGTTTTTGTTGAGTCTCATCAGCTCTTTGTAGATTTTTGTGATCAGTCCTTTATCATTAGTGTTGTGTGCAAAAATGTTCTCCCAGTTGGTGGGGTTTCTCTTTGTTTTTGTTGTTGTCTGTTTTGCTGTGCAGAAGCTCTTTAATTTGATGTAGTCCCAGCTGTTTATTTGGCCTTCACTATCACTGCTTTGGGTGATGTGTCTGTAAAGATGTCTTTGAGGTGCATATCATATAGTGTTTTGCCTCTATTTCCTTCTGTATATTTTATATTTCTGTATATTTTCCTTCTGTATATTTTTATTTCCTTCTGTATATTTCCTTCTGTATATTTCAGGTCTTATGTCCAGTTCTTTAATCCATTTTGAGCTGGTTTTTGTGCATGGTGTGAGATAGTAGTCAAGCTTCATTCTTTTGCATGTAGCGACCCAGTTTTCCTAGCACCATTTATTGAACAAACTTTCTTTGCTCCAGTGCATATTCTTTGCTCCTTTGTCAAAGATTAGTTGACCATAAATCTGTGGGTTTATTTCTGGGTTTTCTATTTGATTCCATTGGTCTGTGTGTCTGTTCTGGTTCCAATACCATGCAGTCTTGATTATTATGGTTTTGTAGTATAGTTTGAAATTTGGGCGAGTGATGCCTCCATTCCCTTCTTTATTTTTTCAGGAGGGTTTTGGCTATTTGGGGTCTTTTGTGGCTCCATATGAATTTCATCAATATTTTTTCTATTTCTTTGAAGAATGACATTGAAATTTTAATTGGAATAGCATTGAATCTGTAGATTGCTTTTGGTAGGATGGCCATTTTGATAATGTTAATTCTTCTGATCCATGAGCAGGGGATGTCTTTCCATTTCTTTGTGTCTACTTCTATTTCTTTTAACAGTGTTTTATAGTTTTCTTTGTATAGGTCCTTTACTTCTTTTGTTAGGTTTATTCCCAAGTATTTGATTTTTTTGGAAGAAACAATATCTTGAGGAGCTGCTGGGCTGCAAAATCCAACAAGGGTAGCATTTGTTTTATTTCTACTGCATGCCCCCTGCCCAGCACATAGGAGACCCTCAATAAATATTTTTAAATGAATACATTTAAATGCTATATTTATTAGATATTTTACAATAAAAATAATACATGTTTATTTTAGAAGCTTTAGGAGAAAAACAAAAAGGAAAAGAGAAGATATTATTAAAGTCAATCAAGATTAACATTGTTAGCATCTTCTTCCAGACATTATATGTATGTGTAGATATTTTTTTTACATCATGCTGTGCAGTTTCATAACATATACATGTATACATGTATGTATACATACACATACATTATGTGTACATATATACATATATATACATAAAACATATGTATATACATATATATATACACACACACACACAGAGACACACATTTTTTAGTTGCAATGTAGTCCATGGATATATTCCCTGCCATCAAATACTTTATTGGTGGCTGTGTTATTACACTGCTGGAATGGGCTGCAGTTTATGTAAGTAATCCTATTATAAAACATCACCAATACTGTAAATACTCTATTTTTCAGTATTTCAGAAAGTAGAACTTTATGATATCCAGAGAATAAGCACCTAGGACCAGAGTTCAGTGAACAGTGTTATTTTTTATTTTTTTTAAAGTTTTATTTACTTACGCATATAAGAGCTGGGGTACGGGCCAGAGATGTGGGGAGTGAGAGGATCCACCGGAGGCAGAGCAGGGAACAGAAAAGACAGGTTGACTGAAATACACTGCTGAGGGGAGCAGCAGGCGAGACAGGAGAGGTCTGCTGTGCCATGTGGGTTGCTCCCTGGCCGACCAGGGATCGAATTCGTGCTGCAGAGGCTGCGGACTGCTTCATAGTGTGGTGCTTAATTCCTTGCACCACCAGGGAGGCCCTCAGTGAACAATGTTAAATCTAAGATCATACAGAACATGTTCAGTCTTTCTTTGATGAATTAAGAACATTCTAGAATGACTTGCCATGTAGAAGTAAACAGCCTTCATTTCAGAAGTGACATATGTACAAGGCTACCCAAAGAAAACAGTAGTGCTGGTACTTCTGTTGCCAAGAGGGGAACCACAATTCAGCCTCCCAGTGCTACTGAGTAGTCTGATAATAGAAACAAGAAAGCTGCCATATTTATTTGTCCATGAGGTTAAAACATCTGCATTAGAACTGAAGTCAAATCTCCCAATTCCATTGTTCCTGTTGGAACTGAGAATACCAGACCTTAACATCCCTTGCCTGACTTAGGGTGGGTAGCAGGCCTGGACTATGTTATTTTGAAGAATGGTAGGTTACTTTCAACAAAGAGTGACTTCATTTGACACGTGCATAGGATGTTGTTTCTAAGACTGTTTGGAAACTTAGTTTGTGCTTGTGATTCATGATGGAAGCTACCACCTGTGGTGGCAACACTAAGTGCTCAGGAATGCTGGGGCAATCTTGGCCATGGTGCCATTGTCTGTGGGAACTCACATTGGTGGGTTCTACATATCTGGCTAAAGAGAATTTCTACTGGCCCATGGAGCTTTGCCTCCCACACCCTATACAACAATTACATAGTTACATTTCATATTTACAAAGTTCTCAAGTAGAAATTGCCATTAGTATAAATCCAAATGGATTTCTCCAGAACTCATTAAGACTACAACTGAACATGTTCTGCAAGTGTTGACTTCAGTGGAAAAGAGCAACATCTCTGCTAGCGATGGGAATTTCAACAATTCCCAAACAAAATAACAAAGTGTTTTAGATGATTAATATGAAATTTTTTCCAAGGCATTTTCACATCCCAAATATGTAAATTTGTTATCTAAACCGTAAGGATCAAACAAGGTTAAGCTAAGTGGGACAAGTTAACTACTAGTAAATTGCTAAAATGTTTTCAGTTTACTTGCTGTAAAAATTTTATTTAAAAGAAAGTACTTTCTATATAATCTCAGACCCAGAATGAAATTCTTCAGAATAAAACCAGTCATGTAAAGAGAACACCGAAGTCAACCTGCCGTTCACAGTGAGTACCCTGAGACAAGTCCTTATCTCGTGCTGCCTGTAGGTGCAAACACCACTTAAGGCTTATTGGTTTGAAAGGTGGTGGCGGTGTTGGATAGGGAGGAGAAGCTCCTTTTCCTTTTTCATGTCCTCCAAAAGAGTTGATCTATCCAAAAAGAGACACTAGTTCTCGGGCCCTCAGGCATCCCCATTTGGCCTCCAGCACACACTCTTCGCTGTTTGCAGATGATGAGGTGGAGAAGACTAGGAAAAGGGGACCTCCTGGCCCTCCAGGATCCTCTAAGAGCTGCCAACGATCTTTCGGCTGAGGGCTCCTGGCAAGGTATAGATGAAGAGGACCAGGAAGACAGTGAGGATGAGTAGAATGAAAGCAATGATGATGTACTTCTTATAATTCTTCCAGATGAGTGGTACAGGCACTTGAAGGGGCTCACGAACCAGGAGAAGGAGGTATTTGGGCGGCTGAGAGGGAAGCAAAAGAAGGTCAGGGAAGGGGCCTGGTTGACAACACACTGGATTCTCAAGACTGCAGGAAATATTTCTGATTCCTGTTTTCTGGGGATCCACTGAGAAAGAACTGAGAATAGGAGGAGACCCTCTAGCCTTAAAGCAGGAGCAATCTGCACTTTGGTCTGTAGACTCTTGCATTGTTGTAAAGGTTGTGTTCATTGGGGGGCAAGTGCTTAGTTACAACCCAAACACAGGTCTGGCTGCCTAGCCCTGACCCCCTCAGTACCATTTCCCAAGGTCTGCCCCGGCCCAGTCCATGACAACCCTTCCATGCCCAATTTCTCTCTCACTCCTCAACTCTCACTCTACTTAGCACTTTTCTGAATCCAATGCACGTGTCTTCTGTACCCTACTTTGTTAAGTCTGGGTGTTCTCCCTAGATAGATCAAAGCTCTTGGAAGACAGGGCTCATTTCTTACATTTCTTCTGCGTCTTTGAATTTTTTTAGTAGGTTCACATTGTAGGAGCTCAATAAATAATTTCAATTAATGAGCAACTAGACGTCTTTTATGTTCCTAACACTGGATAGATGAAATGTGGGTGCAGAGAGGAGACTGCTCACCTCCAGAGGCTTGAGGTTCAGGGAGGAAAAATAAAATATGGAAGAGTATTTTGTACACATACTTTATATCCACAGGTATTTAGTTTTTAATTTAATGTACCATGGATTAAATTGAATAATCTTTCTAGTAATTCTACTTCTGGCAGTTTAAAGTAATTAAAGGGAAAACAATTTTTTATCATATTATACTAATGGACAAAAGGTAGAAGGACATTCAATATCCAATTATGGGATGGCAACCAAGGCACTTAATGGTCATTCTATCTACAAAATATTCCACAGCCATTAAAAAAATCCTAATTTTGACAACTATGGCAACAAAGCAAGACTTTTGCTGTGTGGGTCAGCTCCCTGGCTGGGGATTGAACTTGTGCAGTGCTACAGTAGCTGACAGCACTGAGACTTTAACCCCTGCAGCAGGAGGCCCAAGACTACCTTGTATTAATGATTAAATGACTTGAAAAGAATCATGTGAAATTCATATTCATGTGAAAAATGAGTAGGAAAAATAAATTATTCTAGAAATGTTTATGGGGCAGTTTCACAGAATCGCAGACTCTACATTTGCAAAACATCCTATAATATTTTAGAATGCTTCCACTGTAGAAACAAAACCCACATAGGTGGACAGACTACCAGCTTGGCTCCTCCTTTCTGAGTTCTCCCAGTGGGACTCTAGAAAAACACCCTTGTCCTGGGGTCTGGGGCTGCAAAGGGCCTCCCCCATTTCTGGCACTCCCAGCCCTGGCTCCACTCACTTGGGCTTGGCCAGGGGTTCTGGCTCCTTCCGGGCTTTTCCAACGGGATTTCTTTCAGCTTCTTCTGCGGTAACGAGGTGAAATTCAGCTTCAACCTTACCCTGCACAAAGACGAGACTTGTGGTTTCCAGGCACAAAGACCTGCTGAGGTATTGTCAACTTCAGAAGAAGTGTAATCAGGTGGAGAACTCCAGGAAGTATTTTTTGACCATCCTGCTGTTTGACTTTGAGAAATTAATGTGGACTTTTCAGTCCAGGGAGAAATTATTTGTAACAATGAAAGCCCTGAAACGATGTTAGTGTTGAGTTTTGTGCAAGGAGAGGGCTCTGCGCATGTGTGGAGACACATCATCTACTCAGGCTCAGGCACCATTGTCTTGGAATCACTTAATATCTGAAGAAACAATGTTCACTAAAAAAATTTAATAACAACTAGAAAGAGAACGAGTGACTGGAGTTATTTCTTCTCTGTCAGACTCTCGAGAGGAAATTGGTGAGTGTGGCCCATAGCTGCCAAATGGCTTTTTGTCACCTGTCATTTTTTGAGGTCCCTACTAACTGTTCCAGAATTCTATCCTTTTGTTCTAGTACCCTCTCTTCTGTTCCCTTGATAGTCTCTTGAAAAATGTGAATCATGTACTTCTTCAGAGCACTGTGCCAAGTTACTGGGTCATCAAGGAATATTATGGCTCAACATAGCTTAAGAGTTAAATGAACAGGATTTGGTGCAGACAGGTCTGCATTTGAAACCAGGCTCTGGCTGCATGATCTGGGATAAGTTATATGCCAGGACAGCCCCACTCTCCTGGCGATGTTAATAGCATGTATCTATAGGTTTTCTTTGAAAAATAAATGAAATAACACATATATGGTGCTCAGCCTAGTGCCTGGTAAACATCAAGTTCTTAAAATGATAGTTGTTACCTTCACACCATTTCATGGATGGAAACACATAATTTAATGGGAAATAATGAATACTCTGCCTATACAGAAACCACCCAGAGGAGACCCACAGGAAAGAGATGCAAAGAAAGAAAGGCAGGGAATATGGAATTGATTTTCCCCAGGCACAGGAGTCACTAGCTCATATCGTGCAGAGCCTTGGCCCTGCTCCACTGGCCTGCCTGAGTAATTGCAAAGCTTTTTGGTGTGACAGCCACAACTAGGGAAGATGCTTACTGACATTCTGATAAGCGCCCTCCTCATTCTGTATCTCTCTGCACAGAGGGTTCTGTGTCTTATTTCAATTATCATTGTTATTCAACCAAGCACCAAGTAGCGGTCTTAAGCTAATTAATAACAGTCTCCAAATATAATTTTAAATCAGAGTTAGAAAAAAATGGACAATTTGAAGACTGTTTATTAACCTTATGACATCTATGTGGAAGAGGATAAGTAAAGGTCTTGGCAAGTATAGGCCTGTTGTAACACATACGTTATTTATGGACTGCAACCTCACTGAGCCCAGAGAGTGGATGTCAGGGGAGGCTGAGATGTGATTGGTCAGAGAACAATCATCTTCAGCAAAAATTATTGTAGATGTACTTGTAGACAATAAAAGCACAAACTCTCACTGGTATGAGATGGGACAGTCTCATACATTAAAGGTGGGATTGTGGGCTTCCCTGGTGGCTCAAAGGGTTAAGCACTACACTATGAAGCAATCTGCAGCCTCTGCAGCATGATGAGTTTGATCCCTGGCCGGCCAGGGAGCTACCCACATGGTGAGGCAGACCTCTCCTGTCTTGCCCGCTGCTCCTTTCAGCAGTGTATTTCAGTCAGTCTGCCTGTCTGTTCCCCACTCTGTCTATGGTGAATCCTCTCACCTCCCCACACCTCTGGCCTTCACCCCAGCTCTTGTATGCATAAATAAATAAATCTTTTAAAAAAAAGGTGGGATTGCATGTTGGAAAAATCCTTTAGAAAGAGAAGCACACACATATATGTATATACATCTACACATGTATACATGCATATGTACATGTACGTGGCATTGTATATGAATGTGGGCATTAGCTTACATAGTCATACTCTGGACTTAGGGATTCCCTTTGTGGGTAGGTAATTTAAGGAAATAAGTTCAAAACACAGAAAAAGCTTCATGCACAAAGCACAGCTGTCACTCTTTGGATGTTGACATTGTCCTTTTTTTTACACGTGATGCCCCCAAACTCATCCAGTGTTTCATCTGCCCTACACCTGTAATCAGCCATTTCTCCCAAAATAACTGGTTTCTTCCAGTAAGAATTGTTATTTAGAAACCAGGATCCAGTGCTAGGGGGCTTTTTTGTTACCGGGATGATTTTACTTCTAGGTGCTTTCAGTGAATAGCGCTAGAAAGAAGTATTTTTAAATTCAACAGCCCGTAGTGGGACTAGGAAAAAATAAGCAAGGGGGGAAAAAACCTCATATATTAGAGATAACTCACACCAATTCTTGATGTTAAATTTTGGTAGCTAATGGAGAAGATTATGAGAGAAAGCTCTTCTTCACATGAATGTCAACTAATAGATGGAGAAAGGAATAACAACAGGTAGATGGATAAACGGAGATAACAGCAACAGATAAAAGGTTGACAAATGTACACTAAGTACATTTGATCGCTATGGATGGTGGGGTGGGGGGCCAAGAAGCAATAGGAAAGAAGTTTAGAAAAATCATTCTGCAACATCAAAGAAATGAGTAA
>NW_023603164.1:0-8196 GCF_014898055.3 Talpa occidentalis
AGTGTCCTCTCTTTGATGCACATATGTATGGAGTGACATGTTCACCCTTCCCGTGCCCACGTGCTGCGGTCCACGAGATGCTGGCCATCCGCAGACATCTGTGCCCACAGAACGAGCTTACCTGGCTCAACAAATAGCCTTTCCCCAGCCAAATTCTTTTACTTCCTACTTCTCCAAGGGGACACCTTGCCCCCGATCTTACTCAGCGCTCTGTGAGGACACAGTAACTCTCCTCCTCTAAAGACCTGAAGACTGAGGGAATTAGGAATTAAATGAATTAAGGAATTGAATGTATCTATGGTACTGGAAGATACTGGAGTTAAGGCCTAGCAATTCAGGAAAAGGTGTTATGAAAGCCCCAAACTAGGCTGGAGTTGGTGAGAAAGTGGGAGGGCCGCGCTGAGAGGGTGTATCACTGGAAGGTGGGGGGACAGAGAAGGAAATGAGGGGCCAGGGCGAGGGCAGTGCAAAGGGAATTTACAGGAGAAGAGCAAGGAGAGAGAGGATAAAGAAAAAGATACCTGGAGTTGAAACCCCACTTGTCAGCTCAGGGTTGATTGTTTCCAAAGAGCGCCCTGTCCCACCCTCTTGCCAGAGGCGGGTCAGTGGGCTGTGACAGAGCCCCTCACTCTACTAGTCAACCGGGCAGACCCGCTGCACTGTGCTAGCTCTCCTCCTGCCTCAGCCAGAGCCTCGGTCCACAAGCACCTCTGCTTCTTATCCCCAGGCTGGCAACACTGGATCCCAGGAGAGAGGCTGGGGAGGCTGCAGGGGTGGGGCAGTGGAACCACAGACAGGAGGGGAAGAGGGCCAGGGAGCCCGTCCATCTCTGAGCTGTCTCTTACTAGACCTGGCACTGTCAGGGTTGTCAACATGCTCACCAGCCAATCTGCACCCATCACCTGCCCCCCACAACCCGTGCTCCCTGCCCCCCGCTTCCCAAGGGCCCCTGCCACCACCACCCTCCCAGGAGGACTGGGTTCTCCTCCGGCCTCACCCACCGATGCACGTCTTCCCGTCGGTATGGAGCACAAACTTGACATGGCAGCCGCACCGGGGACCCTGCTCTGTGTCGTCACACGTGTGCTGGCAGCCGCCATTCCCGTAGTTGCATGTCACTGTGCAGAGAGGGCAGGAGGCTTGTCAGCTGGCTTCGCCCGGAGCACCACAGTTCTCTGTAACACTAATACTGGCCCTGGGCCTCCCTGGTGGCGCAGGGGTTAAAGACCACACTATCAAGCTAGCGCCAGCCACTGCAGCACAAGTTCGATCCCCAGCCAGGGAGCTACCCACATGGCGCCACAGATCTTCCTGTATCACCTGCTACTCCCCTCAGCAGTGTATTTAGTCCGTCTGCCCGTTCTGTTCCCCACTCTGTCTCTGGTGAATCCTCTCACTCCCTCACCTCTGGCCTATACCCAGTTCTTGTATGCATTAAAAAAAAAAAACAAAAACAAAAACACTAATACTGGCCCACTTTTCTAGTGCCTCTCCCAGGCTCCCTTCTCCTGCCACTTCTTGCTCCTGAGGCCCAACACCCCTGCTCTCTGTCTCCCCTCCTCCCCCACTGCCATCGCAGTTATCTCACATTTACAGTCCCGTTGGTTCTTGGTGAGCTCGAAGCCAGGGCGGCATTCGCAGGCAATCCCCCCTTTGGGCGTCTCCCGGCAAATGTGCGCACAGCCGTGGTTCTTGTTCATGCAATTCATTCCTTCTAAAAGGGAAGAAGAGGGAATGGATGCTGCATACTTCGGGGCACCTAGAGGAGAGGAACTGCGAGGGTGGGGACTGAGAAGTTGGGAGAATTCCACTGAGGCTGCAACTCAGAGTAGACTGACTGTCCCCCTCGTGGCCCTAGGTGCTGGGTGGCTTCAGGATGCACCCAGAAAAATATAAGACATTATCTCTTTCCTCAAAGAGCTTACAGTCAAATTGGGGAAAAGAGAAATAATGATCAAATCTATAATGTGAGTGGGGAACAATTGGTATGGATAATTACACAATTTCATTCAACAATTATTTATTAAGCTCCCACTACAGGCAGGGCAGTATATTAGGCGTGGGGGATACAAAGATGAATAGGTTAGTGCCTGCCTTCAGGGAGGTCAGTCTAGTTGGGGGGGTGGGCAGAGTCCTTGGGGCTGATCACAAGACTCCCAGGGTAGCCTCAATCCAACTCTGACCCAATCCCAAATGAATTCTACCAGATTTTGCTTTAACACAAAATATCCACTGAGCCCTCAGGATGTGATGGGGCTGAGGGACAAGAAAAGGGGGCGCTAGTGGAGTTGGGTAGGGATGGCAAAACCTTGGGGTACTGAGGGAAAGCTCTGGAGCAGCAGATGGACAAGTCTGGGGAGCGCAGGGCGGGGCTGACCTTCTGGCCGCTGGATGCAGGTGTGCTGGTTGTCGCTGAGGAAGAAGCCTTCCCGGCAGTGGCACTCATAGCTTCCATCATGTTGACACAGCTCTGTTGGCAGCCACCGTTGCCCTCGGCACACTCATCCACATCTGTGCAGGACAGGTGGTGGGGGAGGCGGTGGGGTGTAGGCCGGGGTCCAGGGTAACCCTGGGACTTCAGGGCCCAGGGCTGAGAGCAGTCTTAGGAACCCAACAGCCCTTCCCAATCCAAGACCCAGCTTCAGTCAGGCTCATCACCAGCTAGTACCCCACTGCTCATGAAGAGGTCACCCTAACAGTGGAGCTGGGGAGCTAACCAAGCAGGGAGGGGACATTTGAACTTGGCCCACCTTGGGGGACTGGCCTCCCTCTCCCTCACCCACTGACATTGGGTCTGAGGGCAGAAATGAAGAAAGAAGACAGAGCAAGAGGTAGAGCAATGGAGATCAAGATGGAGATTGGCCAGGGACAGGAACCAGGGCCTGTGGTTGTGATGAGCCCAGGGGCTCCAAGGACCTGGCCAGTGGCTTCGCCTGCAGGGGAGCTATAGCCATGGTGCTGACGTCGTTGGAGGGCAGAGTGGGGAAAGGCCATGAGCTTCAAGTCCTTGCCCGCAGAGACCATTTCTGTGGACAGACCATGGCCCCATCCTCTCTCCCCTCCCTCCATGCCTGGGCTTGCTGCCATCTTCCCCAGCCTTTCTCCTATTTTGGTTTAACAAAACAAAGTCTGGTAGCTTGGCAGGGAGGGATGCGGGAAAGCTGCCAGGCCACACCCCAATCACCACCCAAAATCACCACCCCCAGGTCCCAGAGCCAAGTTCTTCTTGGGGCTCCCACTTCAGTGCCTCCACTTGGTCTCTGTACTGCCTCCCATCCTGAGCCCATGGCCCTTCTCGGTATGCAATTTTCCAACAAGCATCAGAAAGATTGGTCCTCAAATGGAACAGCTGGAGTCTGGGTTCCAGGGGGCTTCATCTGTCCCCTCTTCCCCTGAAACCTTGACCTCTTCCCTTCTGGCCAATGGCAGAGCAGCTCAGATCCTGCCTGAGAGATGCCCCTGTCGGGGTGAGGCGGTACACTTTCCTTCACCGTGGCGTGTCTTTGCCCCACGCCTCATTGCATCCCTGACTCCCCATCTCTGTCTTCCCACTCTACCCCCGCCTACATTCCGTTCTCTACTGCCCCCTTCTAGCTCAGCTCTGTCACTCTCTTCCTCTAGCCAAGTTCTTTCCTCCAGTTCTGGGGGTGGGGTGGGAAGAGGACTGAGGCCCAGGGTGTAGATGACTTCCTATGAGTTCCCCTAAAAGTCAAAGGTAGGGCTGATACTTTGAGCCCCAACCCTAGGGTGAAGGTGAGAGTGACTTTTGCTCCCCCTGGACACTCCATATATACTTGTTTTCTTATCCCTCTGGCAGGTTCTCCCTAAAACACTTATAGGGAAACTAGACTTGGAGAGAACTGGGGGCTTAGAGCAGTCAAGGGCAATCGAAGAACCCAGAAGCTGATGTTCATTGTTCTATAAGCAACTCATGGTGAAGGTCCAAGAGTCAGATTCTCCTTTCAAAGCAGACCCCAAGAGACCCTCACCCTCATGGGTAACTGGGTAGACAAGAAGTGAGGTCCTGAGCCTCCCCGGTAGAGCAGTGGTTAAGCGCTGGGCTGCAAAGCTGCCTGTGGCCTCTGCAGCGCCGGTTCGGTCCCTGGTCACCGGCAAGGATCCCACATGGCACACAGACCTCTCCTGCCGTGCCTGCTGCTCCCCTCAGCAGTGTATTTCGTCAGTCTGCCTGTTTTGTTCCCCACTCTGGCTCTGGTGAATTCTCTCGCCCTCCCACACTTCTGACTGTACCCAGTGCTTGTATAAATAAAAAAATAAATCTTAAAAAAAAAAAAGTTAAAAAAGAAGTGAGGTCCTTCCCCAGTGGCTACTGTGGTAAGAGAGGTGGCTGGGGCTGGGGGGAAGGGTCCAGCAGGGATCAGGGTTAGAGGCCCAGGTTGGGAGCAGAAAATCCATAAGCCTGGTCCAAAGACAGAAAGCAACTGGGTTTTGAGGCAGCTGTGTAGTTAGGAGGTTCCCCTAGGCCAGTAGGACCTTAGGTAACCCTATATGGTCATGTGGGGGGTGGGAGAGCAGCCTAACCTATTTTTCTGGGTATCATGTCTCTTGCTTCTCTTCCTTTGTCTTTTATTCTTCTAGTCTTTTTATTTTGGCACCAGAGAAAAAAGGTTTTGGGAAAGGACCCCTGGTTTCACATCTCATAACATTTCCTACTGTAGGGTTCAGTTTTTTTAGTTGGGGAATAATGTGACTTAATCCCAGCAATTTTCCAGAATGATAGAGACCAAAGTCGAGTTTAATTCCTTAGAGATTCTCTCTCTGATCCAGCCAAAGGAGATCAGGTCAGAACGAGAACTCAGAAGTAAGTAGATGATGAGCCTGGAGATTGCAGAAGAACTGGAAGAAAACCAACCTTTAAGTGTCAGCAGCTCCCCGGGGCACAGGGGACCATCACCGTCTTCATCAACAACACCCTCTCATTTATTGAGGGTCTACTACGCGCTAAGGATGGTGCAGGACTCTACACATTACTCTGGTAATCCTCCCAGCAGCCCTTTGAGTGGCAGGCTGAACCCCCATTTTAGAGGTGAGGAAGCTGAGATGCCCAAGATGAGCTGATTTCCCAAGGCTCCACAGATACTAAGCAGCAGAGCAGGATCTGTCTGGAGCCAAGTCACCGGCCACTGCGCTTTGCCCCTCGTGCAAAACCCACGACTGTCGCCGCCCAGCCCCGGCCCTGGCAGCACTTCCTAGCAGCATCTGCTCCGATGTTTTTCATGCAGCGGGATTATTTCAACCAGTGCCCCGCCTCAGAGGGGAAGCTGACTTTGTTCTCTATTTGTGGGAATGAAGCTTTTTGAGCACCTTCCTTGGAAGTGGGAACTGCTTGAAAACACCTCCTTCCCGACGAGATATCACTTCCCACCCCCCTCTCCACTGCTCACCCAGACAGTTGTGTCCGTCATGTGCCAGGTGGAATCCATCATAGCAGGTACATCGGTAATTGCCGGGGATGTTGACGCAGTCATGCACGCAACCTGCGTTATCCTCTCGTTCACATTCATCCACGTCTGTGGGCAAAGAGGAAGTGAGGCTGCTGGACCCACCTGTGTGCCCCCCATACCCCCTACCCTGGTCCACCTCTGGGCTCAGCCTTGTGGTGGCTTTTAAAAATATATACGGCACCTCTGTGTGTGTTTGAACATGGTTTTCATGGTCTACAAAACATTTTGCATCTTGCTATTTTCATCGAAATGTAAGTCATAAAGAAAAAAATAAACTTAAGTTATAAAGACTTTCATTTCTAGTCTTTCTTATTATTGCTGTACTTGGTTTTAGAACATCCCATTGTGCTGCTATATCATAATTTATTAATCCTTTTTCTCTATTGTTGGAGTCCTTCCGTTTATTTCACTATCATAAATAATGCATCAAAGAACACTCACCAATATATTATTGTGTTGCTTTGGCGTTCCTTAAATAAGCCCCTAATATTCCTGACTCAAAGGGTATAAATACCTTTGAAGAGTCTGGCTAGGAATGACAAGATCACTTTTCAATTTATGTTATCACCAGGAATCAATGAGTACACCTTGTCCAACTGAAGTCTTACCAACACTGGAGGTCACAGATTTAAAATAACATCTTGAGACTGCCTTAACTTCCATTGCTTTAAGAGGTGAAGATGTGCTCATTTTCAGTATGAAATTCCTAAGGAAAACCATTCTTATCCTTTATGGGCAGGGGTAAAGGTGTGAGGCATTAGGGTACCTCATCCCCATGACTCTGATCCCCTCCCCAGACCCCCTACCCGTCTGGTTCTGCAGCTGAACAGTTCCCACCAGGCTGGCCGACAAGGTGCATTTGTGCAAACTGGAAAATGGTGTCTTCTCTGAGAAGATACAGCCCCCCTCCCGTGTCACCCCCTTCCCATGCCAGTGGGGATGTAGCCTTAAGTGTAATGTGCAGTATGGCCACTGAAGGCAGGGCACTGGCTGCCCTCCCAGCAGGTCCCCCTTCTCCAGGTGCCCTCCAGCCTCACCTTTGCAGTGTTTACCATCCCCGTGTAGCCAGACTTGCAGATGCATTTGTATGATCGCGGGGTGTTCTGGCAGATAGCATCGATGTGGCAGTTGTCAGTCCCCTCCACACACTCGTCCACATCTGGCAGGGGCAGAGGGGGCATGTGAGACCCTCTGTTGGTGCAACCCAAGGTATATCTCGAGGGAGGTTCCCCACGGGTAAAATCCCTTCTTCTTTAAAATAGAGAAAGAGACCTTTCCAGAAGCAGGTGTTTTCCTCGCACCCGTCTCATACCAGAGTAGGCCAACTCTGTAATTTCAGGAATTCAGAAGGAAACCCCACTCCCTCAAAAATACTTAATCTATGACAGCTAAAATTCCATCATTTGAAACACTCCTTTGATTTAAAAACAAAATAAAAAATCTTCAGACTTGATAGTACACTTAACTTGATTAGAAGTATTCAACCTGGGGCCTCTCTGGTGGCACAAGGGGTTAAGATACAGCACTATGAAGATATCCGCAGCCACTGCAACACGAGTTCGATCCCCGGCCAGGGAGGTGACCCACATGGCACAGCAGACCTCTCCTGACTTGCCCGCTGCTCCCCTCAGCAGTGTATTTCAGTCAGTCTGCCTGTTCTGTTCCCCACTCTGTCTCTGGTGAATTCTCTCACCCCCACACACCTCTGGCCTGTACCCCAGTTCTTGTATGCATAAATAAAATAAATCTTTAAAAAAAAAGAAAACGAAATATTCAGCCTGGTGTGAACTGGTTTACCTTTCTTCGGAGTAGGTTTAGAGGAAAGGAGAAATGGAAACTCAAGGGAACAGTGGCTTCTTGGAAAGTGGCAGGGTCCAGCGGCCACTGGCAATTAAAAGAGGGAGAAAGGAAGACAGGACATCTGAGGAATCCTCATGTGCCTTGTTCTTCTTGAGACTAGGCCTGCTCCCTCTTGCCTGCCATGGTGCCGAGAGGCTTTAGAGGAAAGAAGTTCCATCCTGGAAGATTTTCCTTGGCCCCTGTGCTGTCAGCAGCAGAGGGACCAGGAGCTGGCTGGCTGGCACCAGCAATCTGAAGCTTGAGAATTGCGGACCTTGCAGCTCTCCAGCTGACCCACGCAGTCCACCTATCCCGCCACCCTGAGCGCTTTCATCTCCTCCCAGTGCTGCTCTGTCTCCTGGCCTGGCTCTAACACCAGATGCTTACTCACAGAGCTATGCTAAAGGAAGCAGTCACCCGAGATCCAGCAAAAAAGAGGATGGTTAAAAAAGGATATAAGAAAGAGATTCATTGTCTTTGAGCAAAAAGACCCCAATTTCTGGAGCGGTATTATGGTACCTATAAAATTGGACTGAGATAGGAAAATGTTTCATTCTGTTGAAAATGCATTATAAAGTATGTTTGTGAAAGGTAATATCCTGAGGGTCTTGGAGACTCATCCAGCTAAATGGAGAGACAACAGACAACTCAAGTGGTGAGTGGCCTGAAGCACGATAGATAAGGTGAGGGGTCCTCAATCTGGCTGTCCAGCAGAGTCAGCTCCCCGAGGAGATGTCCTGATGCCACCCCCAATTCTGGTCAACTAGTCTGGGCTGGGGGCCAGACATCAGTATTTTTCTGCAGCTCTCCAGGCAAGCTTTTGTTAAAATGTAGAACTTCAGGCCTTATCGTCAACCTGATGATTCTAAATCCTCATTATGGTGCTAGATAT
>NW_023603165.1:0-8193 GCF_014898055.3 Talpa occidentalis
AGGCAAATCTACTGAAATACACTGCTGAGGGGAGCAGCGGGCGAGACAGGTGAGGTCTGTTGTGCCATGTGGGTAGCTCCCTGGCTGGGGATCAAACTCTTGCCTGCAGTGGCTTCATAGTGCTGAGACATAACCCCTTGCGCCATGAAGGGGCCGCCCTATTTTTATTTTAAATCATAGTTTGGTTTCGGTTTTTGCCATATTGATATTTTTTTACACAAAAATGAGCTTTTAAAATTCATGGGTTGACTATTTTTTTATTTGCATAAAGGAATAAAGAATATAAATTAACCATTTTATTCCCATCTCAACAGTCAAAATTTTGTTGGGGGCAAGGTGGACTCATGAAGGGAGTTTTGGGGACATGAACTGAACCTAGAAACTTGATGTATCAATAAGTTCTAAAACTTAGGCAGACTCTACATGCTGAGAATTTTACAGCAGTGATAAGAACACTTAAACCACTGTTTTCTAAGAATTAAAATCAAACTCAACATTGCTCATGCAGCTGAGAAAATTCTGAGACCAACAGCTTATTTTTAGATTCCGTGTTTTGAAGTTATCTGATTGAAGCTTCTAAATTAAAGAAAAAATATTTTAGAAATCACTTTGAGAGTCTTTTCTTATGGTAATTACAACCATTAACTGGGGTGCACAGCTTTTCTTTTCCACCAATTAATCTTTATCCTCTTTCAAAAGTAGACACAAAGATTACTTTCTTCAAGTAAACTTCTGTGAATACTTGCAACAGTAATCATCTTCTGCATCAAATATGCTTAGCTTTATTGTATTCAGTAATTTTCACGTACTACGGGTGATAGATCTTTCAGCTGAAACCCATGTTTCTTGAAGTTTTATCAATCCAAAGGTAGAAAATAGACTAGAAAAACAACAGTCACTTCTTAGTATACTTTTGACTCGTTTTGTTCTTGTTCTTCGGTCTGACTCCTTGGTGTCCTCTCAACCATACTTGATATTCTTGTTTTCTTTTTCTAATAATCCTTCAAATCCTGCTCCCCTTCTTGCTGTTTTTATGTCCCCTTTTGACATGGCAGTCACAATAACTTACACATACACCAAGTTTTCTACCACTGCTGACACCTGATACCCAGAAGTTCTGAATCTCCATTAGCAAAAACTGTTTGTGTTGCTTCTTTGCATTTCTGTAGATGTTATAGGAGTGCTTCAGCATTGAAAGTGAGATGCTATTATAGCCCTGAGACCTGATAATGTGTTTCCAAAAAGGCTTGCTATACCAGAGCCACTGCTTTCCATAACCATCTCTAACTTTTCACCCTATATTTTTCTTCATGGACTTATCCAAATATATGTACACCTAAATATTTATAACATTTAATACATTTATATTATTAAATTATATTAATATAAGTATATTTACATTGCCATTAATACTAAGTTATAAACTTCAGCAGGGCAGGGACCATATATGTTTCATTTAGCAGTATATAGTCTTCCCTTAGCACAGTGCAAAACACTTCAAGCCTTCAGTTAATGACCATGTATTAATGAATGTTCATTATTAAATGCTAAATGTGTTAGTAGTCATTTATATTAGCTCTTATTTTCCTGCTTATTATTTATAAAATATTTAGATATTCTTCTAAATTAAACCATTGAAAATTGAAGGGTTTTTTTGTGTGTATATCTGCCTCACTGAATCAAATCCTTTTACTCCTTATCCAAACACAGTTGTTAGAACGGATTGTAAATTTTTATCTATATGAATTCCCTTATATTCTTTGATATGCTTATGCATCTCCTAGAAAACTATGTTACTATCCTCTCCCCTAAATGTTATTGACTGATTTGAAAGTAAAGGCTGTGAGCCTGACAAGTTAGATAGAAGGCAACAGCAAAAAACTGAGAAAATTGAACAAAGGAACAAAGGGATAATTGGAAATCATGAGTTAAAAAATAGTGGTTCCAATGAACACCCCAGGCATAGAACAGGGCTGAAAAGGATTATATCCTAGGAACAAATATGAATAAAATATTGACTGACTGACTAATCTCAGTCCCAAATTGGATTAAGATCATCTCTACCAAACCTAAAACAGACCTGCCAGAAAAAAAATCCTTTCTGGAAGAATACAGAGATTCAAATTCTTTTTTTTTTTCTATGCAGCAGATTTTTTCATTTAAAACAAAACAAAAATTAAAAAAAGCAGGGCCTCCCCGGTGGCACAGCGGTTGAGCACTGGGTTGTGAAGCTGCTCGCAGCCTCTGCAGCACCAGTTCGATTCCCGGCCACC
Organism: Talpa occidentalis; assembly: GCF_014898055.3. NCBI lineage: Eukaryota > Metazoa > Chordata > Mammalia > Eulipotyphla > Talpidae > Talpa > Talpa occidentalis. The sequence continues at coordinate 2,274 of NW_023603165.1, forward strand.
TGGCAAGGGTCCCACATGGCACGCAGAGCTCTCCTGCAGCCCACTGCTCCCCTCAGCAGTGTACTTTGGTACTTTGTACTTCTGCCTGCTCTGCTCCCCGCTCTGGCTCTGGTGAATTCTCTCACCCTCCCGCGCTTCTGACTGTACCCAGTGCTTGTGTAAATAAAATAAATAAATCTTAAAAAAAAATAAAAAAGCAGTCTATAAAGATGAGCAGAATATAGGAGACTCAGATAGCATAACTGATACATTTAAGAAATTAAATGAAATAGAAACTCTATAATGAACACAAAACTACTGAAAGAATCACATGGAAGCTCTAGAACTGAAAACTATAACAAGTGAAATTATATTATCAAACCCATAATAGATGGGTTTGATAAAACGTTAGCTACAACTGAAGAGAGAATTAGTAAACATGAAGCTAGCATAGAAGAAAATATGCAGAATGGAGCTCAAAGAGACAAGAAGTAGAGAATAAAAATGCTTAAAATTAATTTTCAATAATGTATTAAATGAAAGCATTCAGTATCAATATGCAGACTTTGAGTAATTCTTATAATGACTCAATATAATATTTACCTTTAAGTTTTAAAATATCAATTGCTATTTTTTTTTTTTTAATATTTATATAAGCACTCGGTACAGTCAGAAGCGTGGGAGAGTGAGAGAATTCAGCAGAGTGGGGAACAGAACAGGCAGACTTGACCGAAGTACACTGCTGAAGGGAGCAGCGGGCGGCAGGAGAGGTCTGCGCGCCATGTGGGACCCTCCTCCGGTGGCCGTGGAGCAGCCGGGGAGTGAACTGGTGCTGCAGAGGCCACGGGCAGCTTCGCAACCCAGGGCTTAACCGCTGCGCCACCGGGGAGGCCCTCAATTGCTATTTTAGATAAATTGATAGTTGCAGTTAGTAAGAGGGTATTTGATGAAACATGCATGCTTTTAATGGAAAGTTGGGCTTAGAACTGTTTTGTGTAGTTTCTGGTCTTTTCTTACTTGAGGTGACATAGGTGACAGTTTCTATTCCTTTTTTTAAGTTGGATACAATAATAAAAAATCAGACTGAGTTATTTTTGTTCCTTAATGTGTATTAGTTTTTGTATAAATGTATGAATACATACATATGCATGAATTTGATAAAACCAAATTTCTAAGAGAATAAATTTGTGTTATATACATGCATGGGATGAATAGTGTAATGAAAAGACTTGGTCCTTATATCCTTCTTTGTTACTAGGACTCTTATGATGAGATTGAAAACAAAAAGAGTACCTATTTAGCAGCATTAGGAATCTTGCCTTTACCTATACTTCTCTCATCAAAACTACCAATATTCCTGAGAGTTCTGGAGTACTGATTAATGGGTTCATCCTGGATCATTTTATCATAGGAATAAGGAACCTTTCTTGAAGTAATTCATTTTAAGCAAATAGAAAATGGAAGCACTCAAACTTCCTTCATAGAAAATGGCTAATGGAAGAATGTGAGTTGTGATTTGAGGCATTATATGGTCACTGTGATTAATTATACTGTTACTGTGATTAATATGATCTAACCTCACAATTGAGACACGTAAAAATGGAGTGTGATAAAACTGAAGCAGTTATTTAGACCTAAACACACATCCTATCATATTCCTTGGGCGCCCTAAGCACCATTATTTTGGTACTAATGTACTGTAGTCTTTTTTTCCCCACCACCCAAGAATTTCTTTTACAGCCATATACATATAGTTTAACTTTTCCATGAATGTTCATAAAGAGAAATCTCATAAATAAAAGTGTTTGTGAACTGCATGATAATGGCTGTTATATATGTCAAAAGAGGTGTTTAGTTTTAGACACGTTTCTCCTTTTGATGCTATAATATGTGTCTTTGGTTTTAGATTTCCTCAAGAACTGAATATGGGAAAAATCAGTGCTGAAATTATGTGGACCCTTTTTGCTCTGGATATGAAATATGCGCTGGAAGGTAATTACAAATATCTATAATTTTGGAATAGATGTTTTAGGTTAATTATGATTTTGTGTTTGGGTTTTAAATGTAAGGAATTAATGCATTAAAATAGATTGTTATGATCTGTTCTAAATCTTTTACCACATTGTAAAAAGAGAAAGATCTCAAAGTCTCAAAGATGCTTACACATTTCTAATCAAATTGTCTAATTTACAGGATCATAACAGTATTTTACTTGTAGGATAATACTCAGATGCAAGAATACTTTATAGCAGATCATTTACCAAGGCAGACCGTGTTGGATGTGGGCCAGTAGCATTAACCTAGACGTTTGCCTACTTTGTCTTTCACATGATATCCATGGTTAGGCAGGTAAACCTTACACAAAGAATATGATACAGCTCTTAACCAGAAACCCCATCATGTAATGTAACGTCTATATCATGCAATATAAAGCAAAGGAAATAAAGCCTCAATTTAAAAATTCTATGAATGTTCTTTGAGCACTAAATTATATTTAGAGTTATAGATAGAAGCTAAACTAGCCTAAGGTTCCTGTCCTTTAAGAATTTTAAGCCAATAGAAAATGGAAGCACTCAAACTTCCTTCATAGTAGAGATGAAGGAAGTAGAAATTTATCTTTGTCCTATTGGACAAAATATATATTGAGTGAGTCCCTTGATGCTAAATGCCCAGCCTTGCATTCAGAGTAGAGAATATAATTAATAGGAAACAAGAAAGCATGGCTCCTGTCCTCAACAAGATTATGAAGGATAGCTACAAGTATGCAAACATTTGCAATATGGGAGTGGTAAGGGCTATTGATGATGGAGTAACTGGAGGAGGAGCACTTAAATGAGGCAGGTGGGCAAGGATCTTACTTGGAGGAAGTGTTACTTTTAAAAAGACCTGAAGTTTAAATAAAAGTGCTGGAAAGAGATAAGCCGGAAGCAGTTCTGTCTTTTCCTGGTAGAGGAAAGACCATTAGCAATTAGAGGGAGCATAGGTGCATTTGAGAATAGAGGACGCAGCAGGTGGAATAAGCAAGAGCTAGCAAGACGTGAAGCAGAAGAAATTGGCGGTGACCAACATTCGATGCTGTTAGCCATGGTGAGGAGTTTGACTCTGCTGAGAAGAAAGAAAGGCCCCTAAAGGGATTTCAGTGGGGACATGTATTTTCAGATTTGCAATTTAGGAAAAGCACTTTGACTACAGAAAATAGATTGGTAAAGTAAGACTCGCTCAAACTTTGTGCTGCTAGGGAACACAGGTATGCAGTAGATTATACTCCTTGGTTTTAAGGTAAAGTCTGAGTATACCATTCAAAATAATGAAGTTTATCAAACCCTTAAAATAGCGTCAAAACTGCACAAAGGTTCTACTGGAATGAAGTACTTTCTCTACATTGTATTAATCAACCCTGCTTTCTCTAGTTCTGTCTCTGCCTCCAGCCAGCTACATCCTTTAATATGTAGAGCTTTTTTTGATACCTTTATTTTCCTCAGCACACTCCAAGGTCATTACTGCTGTTGGGCTTTTTTTCCAATCAGTGTACTACCTAAATACCTTTTTTTTAATTTATTATTATTTTTTGAATTTTATATATTTTTTACATCATTTTTCATTTTTGCACAATGTATGCATTTTCATCTTGGTTATAATCCCCATACAATTCCCACTGCCCCCCCCTTGTTTTGATCCTACTCCCCGCCCCCCTCCCCCGGAGTTTGTCTCTGGTTTTTAGTAGCTTATTGATTTTGATTTTCACTCTATTATAATTAGTCTTTTTCCTGGTCCCTTTTTTTTCTTAATTCCTGCTATGAGTGAGACCATCTGGTATTTTTCTTTTTCTTTCTGGCTTATTTCGCTGAGCATGATCCCGTCCAGCTCCATCCTCAACGGTAGGGTTCAGCTTAATGTCAACTCCTCAGAATCTAAATTCACTCCCCAGTATTAACCTCATTTCATTCCTCTGAATGGAAACTAATCTTTTATTTATTGGTGCATTTATGATTGCTCATTCAGTTACTTCCTTACCTTTCTCACCACTATGTGGATTTTTCTTTGATTTCTACCAACATATCTATAATCCTGAGAATGGTGCCTAAAAAAATGAAGTTATTTATTTATTGAATAAAGGCCAGGTAACCCCAACTCAACAGAACAGTGAAATGGGCAATGGAGGAAACTTTCACTTAAGTTCGTCTTTTGCTGTGTGACCTTGAGAATATTCCAAGAGGTCAACACCTTTGTGTTTCATTGACCTCACCTGTAAAATAAAAGGTTCACTTTGGATTGAAGCACTAGACAATGGGCAGGGAGGCTCTTGCCTGTGCTTCACAGGAACTTTCTAGTTTGGAACCATTCCAAGGCGACACTGCTTGCCAGAGCACATTTTGTTGGGCAGAGTCTCTATTTATGCTTTTATAAATAAGTAGTATTTAAAAAATATTTTTTAAAAATAGTAATTTGGGCCTCCCCGGTGGTGCAGGGGCTAAATGTCAGTGCTATCAAGCTATCTTCAGCCACTGCAGCATGAGTGCATTCCACAAGTTCAGTCCCTGGCAAGGGAGCTACCCACATGGCACAACAGACCTTTCCTGTCTTGCCTGCTGCTCCCCTCAGCAGTGTATTTCAGTAGATTCACCTGTTCTGCTCCCCACTCTGTCTCTGGTGAATCAGCCCCCACACATCTGGCCTATACCCCCGTTCTTAAATGCATAACCAAGTATATTTATGTTAAGAATATATAATTCTCACAAAATTAATGTTTGTTTGAAGCAACCCTAAAATTAAAAATACTACAAATAAAGCACCTATAACTTTGATAAAAATTGTAGGTTAATAATTTTGTGCAAAAGTGTCCCTAAAAATACTGAGATTTTATCATATAGCAGGTACACACTGTCCAGGGTAATTAATAACTTTGTGATTATCCTTGACTTTTTATAAACAAATACTCCCTTTTAAGAAGAATTATTTGTTTGATTTTATCTCCTTTTAAAAATAATTTTGTTAGATTTTTTCATTAGAAGCTTTATTGCAATATAATTCATATACTGTACAATTCTTTTATTTCAAGTGGCAATTCAATAGTTGTTACATTTATACTTTCACACACATTTTCAGAAAGGCACAGTGAATATATAGTAAGAAAATAACTTGAGTTGCAGTTTATGTATGTATCTTCTCTACCAAATGAGAATGGTTTGGGGTACACTGATTATATTTGTCATCTCTGTAGCAATTGAACCTTAATAGAAACACAATATGTACATTTACTTCAGTCAAATTGAAAATGAGACATCCCTATAAAATCCTCTTGGAGACAAGACTAGAATACTTGGCCATGTTCAAATTAAACATTGATAGTGTTACAGGTTGGAAGACAGCAGGAAATCTGAATCTGGGAAATTGAATTTCAGAAACCTTTATTACTTGTGAGCTATATGACCTTGGGCAGTTAATGACTAACTTCTCTTATATTTAGTTTTCTTTTCTATGAAGAGGAGACAGTATTTCCCAGGTTATTGTGAGGATCACATATACCTTAAAAGTACTTTAAACTCTAAAGCATTCTGTTAATGGTGGGGAACATTATTATTATGGAAGGAAAGATCTGTTGAAATGTTATACAGTCTCTATTAAGGGTCATTTAAGGTTTAAACTCCTAGAAAAGAGGTTATAAATGCATGTTAATTTGTTCACTATTTCTGCCTCCTACCCTTTTGTTATTTCAATCTAATAGGTGGTTTTAAGAAAGGTAGAGCACCCTCCTTTCAATATGGCATAAATATTAGAGAAAAATGAAGATTATCTCAGAGTAAATAACATATACTTAAAAACTTTCGTCTGGCTAGCTCTTTTGCGCATTGATCGTAATGTTCTTACTCTACCTATTTGCCTATAGAATGTTAATTGTGGAGTAGTGCTTTTTATTGGAGTACTGCTTCAGGCTGTTGGC
>NW_023603167.1:0-8167 GCF_014898055.3 Talpa occidentalis
CTTTTTGTTAATATTGATAGACACATACTAGAATCATCAAAGACTATGTCAATCATTTATGAAAGAAAATTGAGTTTAAAGATTACTTCAATGTAATCAGGATTAAAAGTAAACAAAACTTTTCTTCTTAATATCCTTGAGTGAAATAACTTTAGCTTCAGTATCTTACTTAATCACAAAATATACAGAAGGAAACAATAAAGATATGGAGAGCCTGACGTCCTGTGGTCTTCCTTAAAAAGAACCCATTTTCAAGAGGCTATAATCTACTCAACAGAAAGCATTCTACCAAGGATCTTAACTCAGATTCTAAGAAAATTCACACTCAAGATAAACAATACACCACTAAAACCAAAACAATGTAGGTATTAGCCGCATACAAAAGATTAGTCATTTCTAAAATGGTAAGACCTTGAAGTACTTTGTATTCAAACTGGAAAGTATATAAAGGCAGGAATCATTTATGAAGCAGCTTGAGAATTTTTTCATTTTACACATCCTCGTTTGATTCTATGCCAACATCAAACTAAGAATGGCAAAAATGAGTTTCCCTTTCTATATATTAATACTAACTTTTTCTCTGCTTTCTCAAGGCATTTTACTTTCAGCATCCAAGTCCATAAGAAATTTAGAAGATGACATGGTATTCAATACATTTAGGCTGGGGAAAGCCTTTCAGAAGGTAGATGCTGCAGAAAAATCAGTCATTGCTCCTTCCCTGGAACAATATAGAAATGATGAGACCAGCTTCATGAATGATGAGGAGAACAAAAACTCAAAGGTAAGTGACATTGTGACTTGTCCTTTATTTCAATGGAAATTTAAATGGTTTTAATGAATGTTTTAAAAGTAAAATTAATACTTCACAGAATATGGGCAAATAGTCACAATATACATTAGGATAATTAAATGATTAAATTTCATATATAACAGGCTATTTTTCCATCCTGGACAACATCTCTTTCTCCAAATGGGTTTGTCTCCCCCCAAAATTGTATTCTAAGGTATATTTAGAATAAAAACAGCGCAGAGCATTTTTGAATTGATCAATGAAAGTATTACACAATTGTATCATAGTTCCATTCCCAATAAGACAGTTAAACACAAATCAACCTTTTCTTTACAGAATGCAGGTGCCAAACATAATTTCTTAAATCATGGTCTACCACTGAATCTGGCTATAAAACCTTACCCTGCACTAAAAGGATCTGTAGTTTTTCCAGCTGAAAATGGAGTTCAGAATATTGAATCAACACAAGAAAAGAGAGAAATTGGGGATGAAGAAAACTCAGCTAAATTTCCCATAGGAAGGAGAGATTTTGACAGTGAGTAGTCTTTTAAAATTTAATTCTTCTATCTTAATACCATAAAACAGAACTCTGAGTTTAACTGAATTTGGATCCAATCATAACAAAATCAAATAAGACCATGGTTCAGTTACATTTAATATTAAGTGACCCCTGCCAAAGATGTGGGATTAAAAAGCATTTAATGAGTTATTGCAACTTTAATCACTCAGAATTATATTAAAGCCATCCTTTTATATCTTGCAAATATGTATGATAATAATATTCCTTTAAACAATTTAAACTCTTTTTTCTTATCAGTGCTCAGGTGCATGCTGGGAAGAGTCTATCGACCATGTTGGCAAGTCTGATACCTGCTGGTCCACTACATCTTTCCAGAAGAAAACAAAATCATTTAATTGTCTGTGGGGGAAAAAGCCCTTAATGTTACTATGACTTGTATTATTTTAAAATGTCTGTTCTCAAAAGAAGTAGTATTAAAATATGCCATTAACTTAAATGATATGCTTTACCTGTGCATTAAACTTTGTGAATATTCTGCATAAATACGACTTACTAGTTTTCTTTTTAAACAAAGCCTAACATGCTAACCTTACACATACTCCAGGCCAAAATGATAAAGTATCATAATTTATACTTTGATCTCTTAAAAACTAAGTCTCTTTGGTGAATGGTTTTATTTATATATACATAATATGTATATAAACCTAAAGCACATAAAATGCCAAATTCATAGTCTAAAAAACTGTGTTAACTTTGTCTGGCCAGTTATCAATTTGTTCTTGGCAGAACACTTGTTGCTTTTTGTCACTTTGGCTACTTTGACATCCAATTTATTCTGCAAATTGTTTGATGTCTTAGGTATCGTAGCATTTTTATGTTGAGGTAGTGATTCACATTCATTATCACCCAGAATATTTTCATCATCCAAATCCACCTGTTTCCTTTTTGAGCTTTTATTTCCTGTATGACTACTTGATTTTCTTGCTACTTTTTTATTTTTACTTCTGTCCAGATGAACATTTCCAGAACTTGTTCCAATTGTTGATCTTTCAACAGAGGAATTTACACCATCTGTTACGCAAGATGAAAAAAAGAAAAGGAATTATATAATATATAGTATTACATGTGAGACTTTTACAATAAACTTTTACAATGACTAAAAAAATTCAAAAATTTATGATTTGCACTGAAATGCTATAAATGACATGATTAACAAATACAGCTATAGGGAACTCCCTGGTGGCGCAAGGGGTTAAGATACAACCTTGCTATCCACAGCCACTGCAGCATGAGTTCGATCCCCGGCCAGGAAGATACCCACATGGCACAGCAGACCTCTCCTGACTCGCCCAATGCTCCCCCAGCAGCGTATTTCAGTCAATCTGCCTGTTCTGTTCCCCGTTCTGTCTCTGGTGAATCTGCTCACCCCCCACAGCTGGCCTGTACCCCAGTTCTTACATGCATAAATAAATAAATCTTTTAAAAAACAACAAAAAAAAGACAAATCCAGCTATATTACTACTTTATCACACATTAATGTGCACTTATCACACATGATTTTATAGCTTCTCATCCCTACAAATACTTGCATTACTTGACTGCCTAACATTTAATATTTAAATGCTACAAATTATTTCTTAAATATATTTAGTTAAATCAAATTTATTTCTATACATAAAATTGCATGAAAATATAACTTAAACCCAGGTGAAAAAATAAAAAACACACCCAAGTCTTTAAAAATATAAGCCTTTACATTTCACATTTCACACTCTGTGGAAAAAATTATTTAAGTTAAAATCAATGAGTAGACTAGAATTAAATTGTTATTTAATTGTTCAAATGAAATCACTTACCAGAAAGGTCATTTTCCATGTGAAGAACACGTACACAGTTTGATGTTGAATCAACATAATCCCATTTATCCTTGTTTATCATGAAGTCATCTTTATAGGTACAAGCAAACTGGGATCTAATTAAGGACTGCTTCATCTGGTGATAGGTAGTAAGAAGAAAATAAGCAATTTATTCTCTATTTTTATTTATTTTTTTCATCTAGATAGCAACATACTCTATAGTAATCATGGTATCATAAAAATGTCCCTTAATTAATTGGGAACATCTAACCCTTCAGAGTTTACAAATTCATGTATTGCTATGACTAGTATTTTTGTTCTTTTCAGTTAAGCTTTATGTATACTTTTGATATTTTTGTAACCATTCAGGAAAATCAATTTTAGACTTGTCAGAGGCCTATGCTATTATACATTCTGTGGCTGAGTTACGTTGGAAAATAAGTTTTACTAGAAGCTTAAAAATAATATACATGATATACGTAGCCATAAAAAAACACAAATTTGTCATTCTATGAGTTACATAGTACTTCTGTTAGGGAAAAACAGCATATAGAATTCAAGAAATTGAAGAAGGGAGAAACGCTAAAACAAAAAAGAGAAATAAGGGGTGAAAGATACGAAAATAGAAAAGTAATAGAGAAATAAGCTGAAAGATAAGGTGGTAACTGAAAGACATTTTGTGATTCAAACCTTGAATATTTAGAAAAATAAACATTGTTCAAAGGTTTCATTTTAGGAAGATCTAACCAAATGATTTAATAGTAAAAAATTCAGAATATACTCTTGTCTTTATCTTTAAACATCATAATTAGGAGAAAATCAGAATGCTTTCAATTCTTAACCACTGAATAGGATGACAAGAAGGTAGCTTTGAATATGGATTCTGTAAGCATAGAATCAGTGGCTGTTTTATGTTTTAGGGACAGATATTAATTTCAGAACAAAGTAATTTATATAGATAATACAAATTCAAAAATTACACCTGGTTAGTAATGTATAACTACTTCCCATTCAAGTATAATGGGAAAATTTTGCTAAGTAATTAGAAATCATCCCAAATCTTTTTTAAGAAATGTAAGTTTAAATTTCAAATACATGATTAAGTAAAAAGGACTTTGAAAATTTTAAAATTTAACACTTTAAAGTATACTACATTATAGTGGACATTATTTACAGAGTATATGATATAGATCATAAAGTCTAAGACAGCACAAAGTTATATATAAAGTAGATATATGTCCTGTTATGTATCCAGAGGGCACTACATTAACACACTCAGATAAACATAATGGCTATGGAATAGTAGTGAATCCACTGACTATGGTGAAAAATTAAAATAGTCTCCACACTATCTGCTTCATGAAAGCAAATTTTCTCAAAATGACAAATTCTGTATTTTTCTGACTAGTAGAATCTATAAGAGCCTCCAGTTTCCAGATCTCTAAAACTTACGTTTAATTTGTTAGAATGAAACATTAGACAACTGGAGTTTGCTAACTTCCATTTTAAGCATAAAAATATTAAAATTGAAAAAAGTGAGAATGCAAACATTAAAAACTATTTTTTAAAAAAAGTGAGTAGGCTTGACAATGTCTAGAATCAGAACATATTATCTTTATGTATCTATATGAACACCACTATTATACAGTGAAGTCTTAAGATTTTTAACTAGCTCTTCCAAGACTTTCAGTAATTCCATAAATAGAGTTAAAGCAAATAATAAAGCTATTTCTATACATTTTGTTAACCAAGTGAACTTTACATTGTAGTACATGACATCATTACTATAACATTATCCATGAATTTTTATTTCCATCTGCAAAACTAGTATTAGCTGTTGACATTATCTTTTCACGTGTTTCTTTCACTTCACCAGCTGTAGTTGATAGAGAATTATAGACACATTGCTTATAAAGAGTTTGGTAGGCAAATGGATGCTAAATAGCTAGTTAAGATCACATTTATTATACCCAGAAAGCACTGGCACTTAGGGGACTTCAGCCTCCGAGCACAATCATCAGCACTACCCATAAAATACTCTACGTAAGAATACCATAAATACATTATTTAGTTCAGACAACTGCTGTTTTCTCAAATTTCCTTGGAAAGTTGTACTATCTTAATTTCTAACATACATACAAGTAAAACTCTTCGTTATATAAAGTCACAAAGTAAGTGCCACAGCCTTCTTTTTGAGGACACTTTCTCTCTCTAGGCCTACAGAGAAATTGTTGAGCCCTTAGTGACAGCAGGGAAATTAGAGAAAATTAGAGTCACAGGCCATGGATACTTAAAAACTAAGAATGGGTTCAAGTGTGAAAGGAAAAGAGTTAAAACCATTTATTTACTATAAAAATATTATTATAAACATATAATACATAAGCAAGAACTACACTGTCCTGTGGAGATACTGGATACTGTGGGATACTTATGTCCAAAAGAAGTAACTGAGAGTAATTACACTGAGGGTCTTTCTTTCTTTTTATAAGATGTTATACATGAGCTTTCTTTTCCCTGTGCTTTACAAAAATCTCTTTTTAATCACTTACTAAGTCCCAACTATGTTACAGGCACACACCATACCAAGGAAATCAGTAGTGTGGCTTCTCTACTCACAAAAATATTTTATTTATAAAATTTGCTGTTGACACATAGTTGGGAGAAATATTCAATAAACTGGACAACAGAATCAAGAGTGAAAAAATTTCAGAAGGCTAGCCATTCAGTTGAAAATATTAAGATGAAAATGAATGAAGAGTAACAAAGTCCCACAATCAAGTTCAAAATATCAAATACAGATGTACAGGATGAGGAGACCTTACTTAAAAATAACTTTTCGAAAGACCAAGCAAGTTTCACTGATCATGATCTTGATGGGAGCCTACAATGTGATGTTCAGTAAAGAAATCAGCACAAAAAAGCCAAGATGATGTGATGTGAAAGGGACCAAATCTATTGCCAAAATAGTGGCATCAAATACTGGCTCTCTCCCTTACTAATCAGATGATCCTGGATATAAATCTCTCTCTTATCTATGGAGTAATGTCTTCCTCACAGTACTGTCAAGTTTAAATGAAGCTAAAAATATGAAAGGGCACATAAGCTCTAGAGATCTGTGTTAATTGCATGCAGTGGTTAATGTAACAACATATAAGAGAGTATTCCTATAGAGTAAGAAACCTGCTGAATTTGATTTCTAAGGACCAGGCCAATTCTAGAAAGACTCTAGTAATATAACTCAAAAAATGAATTTACAATCAGCTCCTTCATTTTAGTTATTAAAACAATGCAAGCTACACTGGTTTGTATTTATAACTTAAAAGAGATGGCTTTTCCTTTGTTCATAAAAGTTGGGACTTTTTGCACAAGATAAGTGCCTACATAGAATTGAGATTACTTCCTGTTGCAAATCTTCCAAATCTCTCTGTGTATTTGATTTGGAATCACAAATAAGCCAAACAATTCCCTCTTGAAAGTGCTTTTGAAGTACTAAACAACTAAGAATAATGTCCAGATTCATACATGGCTGCTAAAATCATTTTAAAAGTTCAAGTCACATGAGAAAAGGATTGAAAGTTTTCCTTTGTAGAGTGATTTCTCCCCCTTTGGAAAGATTTCTATCCACAGTAAAATTGCAATGAACTTCAAACTTGCCAAGAATTGGAAAAGTCCTTTTGCCACAAGCTCTTTTTAAATTAAAATTATTAGTAGATTCCCAGTTTGAGGAAAATAATACTTCACATAGGAAGCTTGACTCCAGTTAAATTAAGATGAATGAGTCAAAATATTGAAAAGTCACAGACACCATCAGAGTTAGCTGTACTAAAAAGAAAATTAAAGTTCTATACTGATAAATTTATCAACAGTTTGAAAAAGGAAATTATTCTCAACATACCTATTAAATAGGTAACTAAAAATAAATATTCTAAATGCATCTTTTTTTCTTATACCATCACATTTTCAAAAGAACAGAGACTTGCTATCCTAAAGGGCTTATGAATTTAATTTGTAAACATAGTTAATGATCCATTTCTTCATCAGGGACATTTTGTTTACTTTACTGAATAGCAGAAATAAAATATTTCTGACCAGAGCAGTCACATTATGCTTTCAGAACTCATAATTATAATTATACACTTATTTATATTTACTCTTTGGAAAGAGCACAAACCTTGAAGTCTCATACCTGAATACAAACCCTGTATTGACCACTAGGAGTATGGTCTAAAAAATGATGTCCTCCAAAGCTGAACAAGAATTCATCGGTCGAGGGATATGAATGTCCTCTATAACACTTAACATTTAGTTGGTACTCAATAAATCCCCACCTCATTATTTCAGCCAAAATAAATTTCATTTTAGTGTAGTCTAATACAAGTATCCCATTTTCATTCTAATGAAAAATGCTGCTCACTTCTTTAAAGTCTTTGTTCAATGTCACCTTCTCAAAGATCTCAAAGATCACCTCTACAGATCATCTGATTAAAAACAAATATGCACAGGCCCTCCCCTGGTGGCGCAAGCGGTTGAGCACCACGCTGTGAAGCTGTCCGCAGCCTCTGCAGCACAGGTTCGATCCCGGCTGGCCAATGAAGGTCCCACATGGTGTGGCAGACCTCTCCTGGCTCGCCCGCTGCTCCCCTCAGCAGTGTATTTTGTCAGTCTGCCTGTTCTGTTCCCCGCTCTGTCTCTGGTGAATCCTCTCACCCTCCCGCGCATCTGGCCTGTACCCCATTCTTGTATAAATAAATAAATCTTTAAAAAAAATATGCAGAGAAAGTTTCCTTATTCCCCTCCCCAACTTTGTTTCACTTGGTAACGCTGATAACCTCCTAACACATCATATAATTTCCCTTTCCTGTTTTGTTTATTGTCTGCCTCTCCAAAACAAGCTAAGTCCTACAACCAAACTCTTAGTTTGCAAGTGTGTGGTCTGGCCCTTCTGTATCCCTCTAGAGGAGCACAGAGTCAATAGGCGATCATGACCTTCCTTTTATATCC
>NW_023603170.1:0-8164 GCF_014898055.3 Talpa occidentalis
CCCTGTTGTTTTGGGAACAGGGAGTTCTGGAGCGATGGGTTGAATGAGGATGGCAGTGTCTGGAGAGGACTCCAAGAATACCGTAGGGTTAGGAAGAACCTGCAGGGTGGAGATTGTCTGTGGTGACCAGCTCTTTCCTTCACAACCCCATCTCAGACCTGGACTCAGCACAGGAGTAGGGATGCTGTTCCGAGGTTGTTCTTTCTTTCCTCCTCCCCTCCCTTTCCATTGGGCTGGTGAGGAGTGGGAGTAGCCTGGGAAAGTTGGAGTAATTCTCATCATTACCAGAGAATGAGTATGAGTTCCTGTGGCCACCATACTGGGGTAAACCCCCTGCTCTCTGTGTAGATAACAACTTAGGAGGATGGCATCTGGAGGTTACTTTTATATAACTTTTTGACATTTGGGTAAAAAAGCAGATGGTGACAGTGAATGAGAAGCAGGGTTAGCAAAAGACATTGTATTTAATGCATTTGGTGAAGTTCTTTGCTGTTCTTTGCTAAGATACATCCTTGGTCTTTGATTTTGCTCACCGCCTATTTAACGTTGATCTGGGTTTGGGGGAAGTGTGACCCTTCACATTGTTCCCTGTCCTTCGACAAGTAGAGTCCACTGTATGTTGCTCACCCCCGCACTGAGCTTTCTGGGTCCTCCTCTTCAACTATGAAGATAGTAGACCTGAACTGAGTGAAATCTAACGTGGTTTCTACTTCATTTTCTAAAAGTCCTGCATTTTTTTTTTTTTTTAAGGTGAAAGATATGTCTGGGTGGCTAGTCACGGACTGATCATCCAAGTAAGATCCCGTCCCAGCAGCCGCGCTGGGCGGGCAGCATCAGATCAGCATCAACAACACAGTGGTCATGCAGCAAGGCTCACGTCCAAGTACTACTGGTCCGCTCTGACACCTACCTTGGAAATAAGGTGCGGTCATTGGCAGGAAAACGCAGCAGCTAATCATTTCCACTTGTTAGCTCTACAAAGGAGCAGGTTTCTCTTCTGTGCCTTTAACCTTATCCTGCATGTTGGCCATATCAGTTAAACAAAATATTTGTATAATGTGCTTCCTTTCACTGTCCTTCATGTGAACTTTCTGACACATGATCACCCCGCAGCCTAGATGTTCCAGGTGGTGCTAGCAGCCACCTCCCCTTACTGAGGGGCTGTGATCATTTCCCTGAGATGTTCACTCTCACTCCCACCTTCCAGCTGACTGCGTTTGGAGGATTCCTGAAGTACACAGTGTCTTATGATATTCCGATGGAGTCAGTGGACGGTGACCTCAATGTCTCATGCTGACGTTATCATCAAGGTGATTATTTCAAATCCTTTGCTGTGGACCTCTGAGACTTAGTGTGGTGACAGTTATGTGTGTTTTTTTAATTAAATTTATGTATTTCCTCACATCATTGTTCATTTGGTGTATGGTAATTGATTTCTCCCCTCAGACGTAGTCCTCATAGTTCTCCTACCACCACAGCACCTGGATCCATCCATCACCACAGTCCCTTGTGCTCTTCCCTCCCCGGTTTTGATTTCCCTTCTTCCCCCTCCCTGTTAGATGCCTCAGATCTATGGTTAGCTTGCAAGTGTTGGCTTTGTCAAACGCATGCCATTTGCAGCAACATGGATGGAAATTGAAAGGATAATACAAATTTGCTTTTATTTTTTGATATTGAAATGAATTACAAAAATTACAAGTATATTTCCTGTTTTCAAATGTTAGGGAAATGGACTCACTTTAAGCACTCAGGCTGAGGGCCTGTCACTGCAACCCTATGAGGAATACTTCAATGTGATTAAGCTTGTGCCAGAGAACTTCCGAGATTTTAATAACAAAAGGGAGATAGATCGGGACCAGCTGATGACTGTCCTTGCCAATGTGACACATCTCTTGATCAGAGCCAACTACAACTCTGCAAAAATGGCTCTTTATAGGTATGTATTGAAAAGAGAAAACTTATAAGGGTAATTCTATCTGGTCTTTATTTTTCAGCCTAACATAGTTTACATTTATGCATATAGTATTGATATATATGTCTACTGCAACAGTTTTGTTTTTTTTTTTTTTTTTTTTAAATAATAAATTTTATTGTTGTATTCCCCATACAATTGCAGCCCCCCATTCTGACCCCAATCCCTCCCCTCCCGCCCCCACCCCCTAAAAGTGTCTCTGGTTCATAGTTTTTTGTTGATTTTGATTTTCACTTTCTTATAGTTATTCGTTTTCCTGGTCCCTTATTTAAGTTTTCTAGATTCCTGCTATGAGTGAGACCATCCGGTATTTTTTCTTTTTCTTTTGGCTTATTTCGCTGAGCATGATCCCTTCCAGCGCCATCCATGTTGCTGCAAATTGCATGTGTTTATCTTTTTGAATGCTGAGTAATATTCCATGGTATATATGGACCACATCTTCTTGATCCAGTCATCTATTTTGGGCATTTGGGCTGTTTCCAAAGCTTAGCTATTGTAAACAGTGCTGCTATAAACATAGGGGTGCAGGTGTTCTTTGGAATTGATGTTTCTGTGTCCTTTGGGTAAATACCTAGGAGTGGAATTGCTGGATCATATGGAAGCTCTATGTTTAGTAGGTCCAGAAATCTCCACACAGCTTTCCACAGTGGTTGGACCAGTTTGCACTCCCACCAACAGTGTAGAAGAGTTCCTTTTTCTCCACACCCTCGCCAACATTTGTTGTTGCTAGTTTTTTTAATATGTGCCATTCTCACTGGTGTAAGATGGTATCTCATGGTAGTTTTGATTTGCATTTCCCTGATGGCAAGTGATGTTGAACATTTTTTCATATGCCTGTTGGCCATTTGCATTTCCTCTTCAGAGAAGTTTCTTTTTAGCTCTTCTGCCCATTTTTTGACTGGATTATTTTCTTTGTTGTTGTTGAGTCTCATCAGCTCTTTGCAGATTTTTGTGATCAGTCCTTTATCATTAGTGTTGGGTGCAAAAATGTTCTCCCAGTTGGTGGGGTTTCTCTTTGTTTTTGTTATTGTCTCTTTTGCTGTGCAGAAGCTCTTTAATTTGATGTAGTCCCAGCTGTTTATCTTTGCCTCACTATCACTGCTTTGGGTGATGTGTCTGTAAAGATGTCTTTGATGTGCAAATCACGTAGTGTTTCGCCTATATTTCCTTCTATATATTTTATGGTTTCAGGTCTTATGTCTAGTTCTTTAATCCATTTTGAGTTGATTTTTGTGTATGGTGTGAGGTAGTGGTCAAGCTTCATTCTTTTGCATGTAGCGACCCAGTTTTCCCAGCACCATTTATTGAACAAACTTTCTTTGCTCCAATGCATAGTCTTTGCTCCTTTGTCAAAGATTAGTTGACCATAAATCTGTGGGTTTATTTCTGGATTTTCTATTCGATTCCATTGGTCTGTATGTCTGTTCTTGTTCCAATACCATGCAGTTTTGATGATTATGGCTTTGTAGTATAGTTTGAAGTCTGGGAGTGTAATGCCTCCATTCCCTTCTTTTTTTTCAGGAGAGCTTTGGCTATTCGGGGTTTTTTGTGATTCCATATGAATTTCATCAATAATTGTTCTATTTCTTTGAAGAATGACATTGAAATTTTGATTGGAATAGCATTGAATCTGTATATTGCTTTTGGAAGGATGGCCATTTTAATAATGTTTATTCTTCCAATCCACGAGCAGGGGATGTCTCTCCATTTCTTTGTGTCTTCTTCTATTTCTTTTAACAGTGTTTTATAGTTTTCTTTGTATAGGTCCTTTACCTCTTTTGTTAGATTTATTCCCAAATATTTGATTTTTTTTGTTTCAATAACAAAAGGGATGGTTTTTTTGATTTCTTCTTCTTCAGATTTATTGTTTGTGTATAGGAAGGCTACTGACTTTTGCGTGTTGATTTTGTATCCTGCCACTTTACTGAACTGATTGATGAGTTGAATTAGCTTTTCTGTGGAGTTTTTGGGGTTCTCTATGTATAATATCATATCATCTGCAAATAGTGATAGTTTGACTTCTTCTTTTCCTATTTGGATTCCTTGGATGTCTTTCTCTTGTCTTATTGCCCTGGCTAGGACTTCCAGTATTATATTGAAAAGCAGTGGTGAGAGTGGACATCCTTGTCTTGTTCCAGATCTTAATGGAATTGCTTTCAGCTTTTCACCATTGAGAATGATACTGGCTGTTGGCTTGTCATAGATGGCCTTTATGATGTTGAGGTATGTTCCTTGTATCCCAAGAATTTCAAGGGCTTTTATCATGAATGGGTGTTGCACTTTGTCGAAAGCTTTCTCAGCATCTATTGATATTATCATATGGTTTTTATATTTCTTTTTGTTGATGTGTTGGATAACGTTGATTGATTTTCGGATGTTAAACCATCCTTGTGCCCTGGAATGAATCCTACTTGGTCGTGGTGAATTATCTTATGGATACATTGTTGGATTCTGATGGCTAAAATTTTATTGAGGATTTTTGCATCAGTGTTCATTAGGGAGATTGGCCTGTAGTTTTCCTTTTTGTGTTGTCCTTGTTCGGTTTTGGTATTAGTGTAATGTTGGCTTCATAGAACGTGTTTGGTATTGTCCCTTCCTTCTCAATTTTTTGGAAGAGTTTGTGAAGGATAGGCACTAATTCGTCTCTGAATGTTTGGTAGAATTCATTTGTAAATCCATCAGGTCCTGGGCTTTTGTTTTTGGGGAGGTTTTTGATTACCATTTCAATTTCGCTAATTGTAATTGGTCTGTTTAGGTGTTCTATTTCTTCTTTATCTAGCTTTGGGTGATTGTAGAGTTGTAGGAATTTGTCCATCTCCTCTAGATTGTTAAACTTGTTTCCATATAACTGTTCATAGTAGTTACTGATTATTCTTTTGATTTCTGCTGTGTCCGTTGTGATTTCTCCTCTTTCATTGATGATCCTGTTTATTTGTGCTTTCTCCCTTTTTTCCTTTGTGAGCCTGGCTAGGGGTTTGTCTATTTTATTGATTTTTTCAAAGAACCAGCTCTTGGTTTCATTGATCTTTTGGATTGTTTTTTTAGTTTCAATTTCATTTATTTCTGCTTTGGTTTTTATTATTTCTTTTCTTCTACTGGTTTTGGGGTTTTTTTGTTGTTCTTTTTCTAGATCTTTGAGCTTCGAGATTAGGTTGTTTCTTTGAGTTCTTTCTTGTTTCTTGATGTGAGCTTCTATTGCTATATATTTTCCTCTTATTACTGCTTTTGCTGCATCCCATACATTTAGGATATTGGTGTCCTCCTTGTCGTTCAATTCAAAAATTTTTTAATTTCTTCTTTGATCTCCTCATTAGTCCAGTGGTCTTCCAGTAGTGTGGTTTTTAATCTCCATGAGGTAGGAAAGTTCCTTGCCTTCTTTTTATGGTTTATTTCTAGTTTGATGCCTTCATGGTCAGAAAAGATGGTTGATATGATTTCAATCTTGGTGTATCTGTTGATGTTTGTCTTGTGCCCCAGTATGTGATCGATCCTGGAGAATGATCCGTGTGCGCTTGAGAAAAATGTGTACTCCGTTTTTTTGGGGTTTAGTGTTCTATAGATGTCTGTTAAGCCCAATTGCTCTAGGTCCTTATTTAGAGCTTTGGTTTCTTTACTTATTTTTTGTCTTGTTGATCTATCCATTGTTGATAGTGGTGTGTTGAAGTCTCCCACTACGTATGTGTTTTCTCTGATGTCTGTTTTCAGAGAGGACAACAGTTGTCTGATATATTTTGGTGCTCCTTCGTTTGGTGAGTATATGTTAATGAGTGTTATTTCTTCTTGAAGTATTGTCCCTTGATCATAATGTAGTGACCATTGGGGTCTCTTTTTATCTTTTTGAGTTTGAAATCTGTTTTATCTGATATAAGTATAGCTGTTCCTGCTTTCTTTTTTGGTCCATTTGCTTGTAGGATTGTTTTCCATCCTTTAACTTTGAGCCTATTTTTATCTTTTGTAGCTAAATGTGTTTCCTGGAGACAGCAAAAGGTTGGGTTTTGTTTCTTAATCCAGGCTGCAACTCTGTGTCTTTTTATTGAAGAGTTTAGTCCATTTACATTTAGAGTTAATATTGATATGTTAACATCTGTATTTGCCATTGTGTTTGTCTTTCCTTTGATTTTATTTATTTATTCTTTTAATAACTTTTTTTTTTTTTGGCCTTCTTTCATTGTTATTCGTCCCTCTGAGGTTCTGGCTTTAGGACTCCTTGTAGTATTTTTTGGAGTGGGGGTTTAGTTGCAATGAAATTCCGGAGTTTCTGTTTGTCTGGGAAGGTCCATATTCTTTCTTCAAAGAGGAAGGAGAGCTTTGCGGGATAGAGTATTCTTGGTTGGCATCTGTTTTCTTGGAGTCTGTTGACTATGTCCCTCCACTCTCTCCTTGCCCGTAGTGTTTCTTCGGAGAAGTCTGATGTCAGCCTGATTGGCTTTCCTTTGAATGTTATCTGTTTCTTCCCTCTTGCCAGCTTCATTATTTTTTCCTTGTCCTGGATTCTTGGGAGCTTTACTATTATGTGTCTTGCTGTATTTTTTCTTTCGTCGTGGAAGTTTGGTGTTCTTCTTGCTTCTTGTATATCAATTTTCAGCTCCTTCTTCACATTTGGGAAGTTCTCTTCAATTATCTCTTTGAATATTTTCTCTGTTCCTACTTCTCTCTCCTCTCCTTCTGGTATTCCTATAACTCTTATATTTCCTTTCCTCATGGAGTCAGATAGTTCCCGAAGTCTTTCTTCATTCTTTTTCCTTCGTACTTCTCTTTCCTTTTCTGTTTTGGTTCTTTTTATTTCTGTGTCTTCAAGAGCACTTATTCGTTCTTCCATTTCATCAATTCTGCTTTCATTGCTTTTCCCAGAATTCTTTAGTTCTTCCACTAATTCTTTGATCTCCTGCATTTCTTTTACTTCCCTCTTTAGGGACTCAATTTCATTCTTCTGATCGTTGATTATTTTTCCCTTATCATTGTTTTCCTTTATGACTTCTGTCAGTTTTTTAATCACGGCAATTTTAAATTCTCTTTCTGGAAGGCTCAGAAGTTCTTCCAAGTTACTGTCGTTGCAATCTGAGGGCTGGTTTTCTTTTGTGGTGTGCTTTTTTTCTGGAGAGTTGCTAGGTTGCGTGTGGTTCTTCTCCTCCCTACTGTCTGTTTTCTAATTTGCCGTATGCGTTGGGACACTGTGTAGTTGGGACTGGCCGGCATCTTGGGTGAGCTTCTCTGCTCCTCTGGTTCCTCCAGGAGTCATCTGTCAGTTTCAAGCAGTCTTTATTGGAGAAAGGTCCTGTCCTAAAATGTCGATGTGGGGACACACTCCACTGTGCGCCTGGTCTGCCCCGGCGGTGGGTTCCTGCTCCCCCACTGGGCTTGGACTGCAGGCCAGAGGGGGTCTGGCGTGGGCGAACTTCCCCGCCTCACCTCTGGCTCCTGAGGAAGCCTTCTGCAGGTAGTCTTTACTGAAGAAATGTCCCTGTTCTAAATGGTGATGTGGGACACACTCCCTGCCGCGTACGGTGTCAGGCACACTCTTCTGCGTGCCTGGTCTGCCCCGGCTGTGGGCGCTCGCTCCCCTGTGGGCTCAGACTACTGGTCGGAAGGGCCAGGCGTGGGCTAACTCCCCAGCTGGCCACTATCTCCTTCAGGAGCCTGTGCTGGCTTCCAGTCGCTAGGTGGCGCCAGAGATCTCTCCTAGAGCCCTTGGGGAGCTGATTTCCACCCCGTGGGACAGGGAGCAGAGCGGGGATGGTAGGGTAACCTCAACGGCTTTGGGTGCTGTGTCTGCCTTGTGCCCACCGTCGTGCGGAACCCACGCCCCTAATTTCGTGCCCCGGGTCTCAGTTCCAAAGCCCTCAGTTCAGGACGCGGGCTGTAGCCCAGATCAGTGGCGCGGGAATGGCGCCTTTTGAATCCCGCTCCCTGCCTGGGCGCCTGGTTCCTGCTCACTCCGGGAGGGCCTCCGCGCGCGCTCCCGCAAGCCTAGGTCGTCTCCCGGCAAGCCTAGGTCGCAGGCGCGGGGACCTGGGCAGCTGCGATCCGATCCGCGCAATCCGCGCCGCTTTCCCCCCGCGCAATCCGCTCCGCGTCTCGTTTTTTCCGCGCGCCGTTTCCGCGCAGGCTTACCGGGCGTCCGGGGCCTGTGTGCTGGGGCTGGTCTCCTCTGGCGGGGCTCTCTTCATGGCGCCCGGAGCTCACCTCCGCGGA
>NW_023603173.1:0-36295 GCF_014898055.3 Talpa occidentalis
GCCAGCCTGGGATTGAAACTTGTGCTGCAGAGGCTGTGGATTGCTTCACAGTGCTGTGCTTAACCCCGTGCGCCACCAGGGAGGCCCTCCCATGTACTTCTAGGGTCCATTGATCTTAAATATTTTTTGTTTGATTTTTAGTGAAATTATTTCAATAAATTATTTTTCTAATTGTTAAAGTAATAAACTATTCTCAAAACTTTGAAAAATATAGCAAAGTTGGAAAAATAACTTACCCATTATGTTCTTTTTGCCTTATTTTACACAAGCTTATTTATTGTGATGTAGTAATTATAGTGAAATGTAACTTTATATATTTTCATTTAACATAAAAATAGCAATTGTTTTTTCATGAAAATCAAGCTGTAGACTAAAGGAAGGCTCGGGAAAATATTACTGAGGTTTTTGTTATATTGAAATTGAGAGATGATGGTTTGGACGAGGCGCTGGTAGAGGGCAGAGTGTCAGATCTGGAATAACTGAAAATAAAGTCAATAACAGCTGCTGACATAGAAATGTTATCTATAAATTGAAGAGAAGGAATTCCTGTTTGATAAATGGTGCAGGGAAAACTGGACAACCTTATGCAAAAGAATGAAATTAGACCACTCGTACACCACACACAAGAACCAATTCAAAATGGATAAGAGTTGATGTAAGAACAGAAGCCATAAAATATTTAAGAAAATAGAGGCAAAACATTTAACAATATAGCCTTCAGAGATTTCATGGTGGATTTGTCTCCAACAGCAAGGAAATTAAAAATATAGGGCCTCTCCAGTGGCGCAGCAGGTTGAGCGCTACACTATGAAGCTGTCCGCAGCCTCTGCAGTGACGGTTCGAGTCCTGGCCAGCCAGCCAGAGAGATACCCACATGGCATGCATGGCAGATCTCTCCTGCCTCACCCACTGCTCCCCTCAGCAGTGTCTTCGGTCCATCTGCCTGTTCTGTTCCCCCTCTCTCTGGAGAATTCTGTCACCCTCCTGCGCCTCTGACGGTACCCCAGTTCTTGTATGAATAAATAAATCTTAAAAAAAATTAAAAAGAGAATATAAATAACTGTGACTACATCAAACTGAACAGTCTGCATAGTGAAAGAAACCATTGCTACAAACAAAAGACAATCTATTTAATGGGAGAAATATTTTACACACCGTATATCTAACTAAATTCAAGGTCACAAAGAGCTCATACAATGCCTTTTCCTTTCACAAAAGAAAACAAATAAGCCAATCAAAACCTGGGCAGAAGAGTTAAATAGGCATTTCTCCAAGGAAAAGGCCAACAGGCACATGAGAAATGCTTATCATATCTATTGTCAGGGAAATATAAATCAGAGCCACAATGAGATACTAGCTCATACCTGTGAGGCTTACCCCTATTAGAAAGAGCAGAAACAAGTATTAGTGAGAATGTAGAGAAAATGAAACCTACTATACTGTTGATGAACTGTTGTTGGGAATATAGACCAGTCTAACCCCTAACCCCTGTTGGGGCTTTCTCACAACACTATGGAGATTTCTCAAAATTTTTAAAATGAATCTAACATGACTCAGCAACTCCATTCCTACGTATCTACCCAAAGAATACAAAACATCTAGTTTGAAGGGAAACATGCATTCCTGTGTTTGTTGCAGTACTATTTATAATAGCAAAACCATGGGAGCAACATAAGTGCCCAAATACACATGAGTAGAACAGGTAGATGTGGTATATATACACAATGGGATTCAGCTATCAAAAAACAAAACTCTATCATTTGTGAGAACATGGATGGGACTTTCAGGTATTATGCTAAGCAAAATAAGTCAGAAGGAGAAAGACAAATACCAGTGGCATTTGAGGAATAGAGAGAAACCAAAGAAGGGGTCAAATAAAGGCAATTTAACAACAAACACTGGAATCCTGACTATAGAACTGAAGCTGTCAGAGGGAAAGGAGGAGGGGAAGAACAAACACAAAATTAGAGGGAGCACCATTGACTGTGGGGATAGACTATGGGTGTTTTGTTGCATTTGGTGTAGTAACAGCACCTGAAGGGAGGCGGTCCTGTACCTCTAAAATGTAAGCCAGTGTTACCTTAAGTTAAAAAAAAAGAAGACATAAATAGCTAGAAAACATAAAAATGTGCATATCAGGATAATGCAAATTAAAAACACAGTGGGGTTCCCTCATTAAAATTGACATTTAAAAAATTTAAACATGAAAAATTATAGATAAGCTAATATTTTAAGTGCCAAATATGTTTTTTTAAATGTATTTGTTAAAATGTTGTTTAACTCTTAAAAATACTCCTGAGTTGTTAAATGTTTATTATCACCATAAAACACAACATGCCTAAGAAAGGTTTCCCATACATGGTAGGAAAATAGATTTACCAGTAGTCTAGAATAGCGTTAATGTTTCTGTCAAACTGCAGGGGACTTCTCTACTTCTGTCTGAAGTCATGAACTTCTGAATTTAGGGACCCCTTTTATTTGTAGGTGGAAGCTCCAAAGGCGGCATTCCCAATTTCAGACATGTCACCTTTGTCTGGGTGCTTGCAGGACTGAGTAATACAAATACTTGAATTGATGCTGAGATTGACTCACTTTCTTTAGAGCACTGTTGTGTTATATCCCAAAGCTTTTCTGTTTAATTCCCTTAAATGTCTTAGAAGAATTTAAAACTTTTTAAATTTAAAAGTATATTGAATGTTCATATTCAATGGATTTTTATCTTACCATTTGAGAAGGCAATTCTTGTCCTGCCTTGGGTTAGCTGATTATCAAAGGCAAAACTTGAGCTGCATAGAGAAGTTCTGACCCAGCTTTGCAAATATTACTAGCAGTGTGTGAATGTAGAGCAGAGGAAACATGCTTGCCCTATGTTGAAGTGATCTTAACATACATTAACCTAAAAGACATTGATTAGACTGTACATCGATTACCAAATTTCTGCAGAAATTAAATTGAGGTGAAACTGCATTTGATTTAATATTGTTGTGGAAAATGTAAGCAAAAATTTACCATCATACACACCAGAGTTTGAATCTGATACTCCTTATTGTAAAAAACAAACAAACAAAAACTTATGGGTGACTGGCTAGTATTCTTTCTTATTGACGGTGTTAACAATTTGTATGCATAAAGCATGGACTATGAGATTCATGAACCATGCTGACTGAAGTGAATAATGATTTTATAAAGTTTAAATTTGGCTTTCTGTGAACAGCCAGACCTGTTAGAATGAGTAATTTTTAAAATTCCCATTTTATGGGACATACCATATTAGAGAACATTATACTTACAAAAAGAAAAAAAAAAACAATTTTACAGATTGAGAAAAGATTGTGCTACAGCTTTTTTCTTCTCAATTTTTCTCCTAACTCATTTCTATTGTTGGTACCTGGAGACTCATACTGAGCTGTGTAATTTCACATGTTGTTTGATGCATGCATGGAGTTTCTGATATTTTTAGACTCTATGAAATACAGAGCAAACAAGCAATTGCTTTGAAAAGCTGTAAGGGAGAAGCGTATGACCAGAGACTGGTTAGAAAATGGGTTCTTTGATGAGGATATGATTATTAGCTTCTCCTTTTATGTTTCTTTGCTAAAAATGCCTCCAATTTGCTAAAGGAGTT
Organism: Talpa occidentalis; assembly: GCF_014898055.3. NCBI lineage: Eukaryota > Metazoa > Chordata > Mammalia > Eulipotyphla > Talpidae > Talpa > Talpa occidentalis. The sequence continues at coordinate 3,626 of NW_023603173.1, forward strand.
CTCTTATTTATTAAGCTGCATAGTCTCTTTAATTTGTTTCCCTATATGCAAAAAAGGAGTTATCCCACCTACTGCAGTGTGATTATGAGGATCACATTAGAAAATAAACAGATAACACAGAAACATGCATATGGTATATTTTTACAAATGTTGTTATAATTTAGTTTATTTTTAATCACCTAGAAGCAGACAGCCTCAGTAAAAAGTTTAATATTTAATGAAAAACCCAAATGAATATTTTAAGTGATTGATTTTTGAAAGTCAAATTTAAGATTTATTTTTTATAAACTTTGCATATTTACAAAAATACACATGAATATTGGTTTTCTGTAAGGGAAGTTTGCAAAGAATGCAGCAAAAGCAATTCTCAGAGTTTTTTGAAACCAGATTATCCTCATAGAAATAAGGAAAATACTAGTAAATGATTTATGTTTTTCCTGAGGTTTGTACATATTTAAAGCTCCTCGATTATTTATTAATACTTGCTCACATCTTTCCATATTTTCAATGACCATTATTCAAGGTAGTGTGACCAGTGTGGTTGTCTTCAAGTAAAACTAAACCAAAACCAAAATGAAATTACATACTTATTTTAGGACAGTGACTTCTCTTTCAATTAATATCTTAATAGACAGATACATGACATTCATTCACTTGTTAACACCATACGTAATGTGCCAGGGCAGTGGGGATAGAGCTATGATAAAAAGTAGACAAAGTGTTTGTCTTCACGGAGGTTGTCTGTCTATTGATGGAGACAGACAATGGAGTAGAGGATGAGCCATGCTAACGTGTAAAGGAAAGAATTTTCTCAGTAGAGATGACAACCACAAATAAGCAAGAGGAAGAGTGATACAAAGGAATAGGGAGAAGTAGTCAGGACCAGATAGCATGTAGGAGTTGAGCATAAGAACATTGAATTTTAAAGACTCAGCACACATAAAACTGTTCAATTAATGACTTTTTGGTCACTTAACAATTACTTTTTCTCAAAGAACCATACTTAATAAATGTGACATGAAGGGTGACATTTTGAAATTAAAGTTTCAGCAGCTACACCAACTTACTTCACAGTTTTCATTCAGAGAATAGCATATAGAACAAATTGAATTGTACCTTATGTTGAGACAAACACCCCATGTTTGACTTTACATCCCTCTGACAAAGAAGAGTTATGGAAGGGTAGCATCTTCCACATCCTTTTATTTGTCAAATATACTTGCTTTATTCATGTGTTTCTAAACAACCTTTTGTTCTGTGCTATACCTTAATTTTAAGTGGGGTGCAAAATAACCATGAGCCAAAAATTTGTGTAGAATGTTTACAGAGAGAATTCACCTACGAAAACCTTCCTTGCACTCTTCTCCACTACTCACCATTTGTTATCAAGACTCTTCTTCCTGCTTTGGTAAATATCTCTTTAAAAATATCTTTAAAAAAATCACATTGTATCAAGTTGTAGACATTGCATTTGTTTACTTTGAATTATTTATTATACTACAATAATTTTGTCTCATACAATTAATATGTTTTTTCTGATTGTGGTAAGCTTGGCCATAGTAGCTTGTATTGAAATTAATGGGTCAAAAATTAATGAAAGCAGTTTTCACTTATGGCAGAGTATTAGGGATGAGTTAAACTCATTAAGTGAGAGAGAGCTATGTCCTGATGGGTAGCCCATGAAATACCAAATAACAGAATAAAAGTTGTGTGTTTCAAGTTGTTTTGCTCTCTGCAACTCTAGGTCATTGACAAATTTTAAATGGAATTTATTTTATAATATTTTTGTTATTGATATAATTTCATGCCAATAAAATTGTTAGTAATGATAGTGAAGACAACAACAAAAATGAGAATGTCAAAAATTCTGTCTCTAAGGGCATACAATCATGTATACTTAGGTAGATAAAATTGCCAAAAAAACTTCACATTTATCACAATATAGGGCAGAGGTTCCAACCATTTGATAATTTGTTTTGGGGGTAAATTATTTTAGAAATAGACTTTTTCTCAGGATGTTAAAATAACTCCTTCCTTTCCTTCATGTCACAATTTATTTTCATATACCTTTGTTCTCTACTTTCTGTTTGTAAATCTTTGAATGTGGTTCAAGTATTCAGGATAGGTATTTCTTAGTATTTAGGATATATAGAATGTTCATATTCTCTCACCATTTTTCTGTCAGATCTAAATTTGGAAAGCCCAATGTGCTTCCCAACAGATATTTCTTTAAAGCACTGGATGGAGCTGAGTTTTTGTTTGGCTCCTATTGTTCTGTCGATGGAAGTCTTCAATTTTTCTTTTTAGAGAATATAGCTCAGCCAGATATGCACTCCTCATGGATTTACAATGGGTTTCACAGTACAAGCAACTCTAATGACCCAGCAGTCTTACTGGCCTTTTAGCAGCAGGAGTTTCTTTTCTCCCTCTAGCAATCTCAACCCTCTACCAGTAAAATTCTCCCTATTACATTTGCCTTTTCTAGTCATTACCAAATAGCACTTTTTCTGTCCTTCTTCCCCCACTCTTTACCTCTGTTATTATGTATGTATTTACAGCTTTTCTCTTACATCTACTGTTATCTCTTTTTTTTTTTTTTTAAGATTTATTTATTTATTTATATAAGCACTGGGAATAGTCAGAAGCACAGGAGGGTGAGGGAATTCACCAGAGCCAGAGCGGGGAACAGAACAGGCAGACTGACAAAATACACTGCTGAGGGGAGCAGTGGGCAGCAGGAGAGTTCTGTGTGCCATGTGGGACCCTCTCTGGCAGCCGGGGATCGAACTGGCGCTGCAGAGGCTGCAGGCAGCTTTGCAGCCCAGGGCTCAACCGCTGCACCACCAGGGGAGGCCCTATTGTTATCTCTTATACTCCAAATCTGTGTAATTATTTTTCTAAGTTAACTATAGATGAGCTTATATATCTGGCCTCTGGGGTCACTGGTGATCCAAGATAACTGATTATTAACTAGTGAGCTAATTGAACAGGATTGGTTATTTAGCTCACACCTGATTGTTCCATTCTTTGTTCCAGACACCAAATATAAGAAGGAAAGATTGGTATCTGTACAGAGCCAACTTACCTTGACCTCATGGGCTAGGGGGCTTCTTGCTCTTGTCTCCAAAGAGGTATCATAAATGAATAGAAAGGGCAGCAGAGTGTAATCTGGTAGGGTGTGCGAGAATCATGGTCCGTAGGAAAATATATATTCCATGCCTAAAACTTTCCAAATTAAAATCTACAGTTTTCAAAACATGATTGTAACATAATGAGTACATTTTTGAGCCATACTGAGCTCATGAACTGACAGTTTCTAACATCTGCTGATTTATTTTATTCAAATAAATTACCTGGTAAGAGAAGAAATAACTAAATGCAGTCCAGGGCTTTTTGTCTGTCTGGATCTTTGCTGCTCTGCACATAGTAGATTCTCAATGCAAGCTTGTTAGATGGATGGTGAAGTCTATCTAGAGTCTGGTCATGGTATAAGTAGAGGACATGGGGTGGTAGAGAACAAGTAATAACTTTTGAGATAAGAGTGATTATCAATGATCAAATTGCTGAATGGTTTACATGTGGTCTTAGATGTTCCTGTGAAGACAGAAAAAATAATTGGAGGTGTTAAAGACCTTCAATAGTAGGACCACATGGCTAGGAGGTTGGCATCTCATAGGTTGGATAGAAGGTAGAAGGTAAATATTATGAACATTGTAAAGAGAGGTTTTGTGGGTGTTTTTGGTATCAGAGTGGATGTGTGATAGTCTTGAAGTGACAAAAGACCATTTAAGCTAATTTCCCTCCAATAGAATTTTTTCAAAAAGTTAATGCAGGAAAGAGCCACATTGCATTTAAGCCAAAACTGTGGGAAGTACCATTTTCTGAACATTTGGAAGTATAAGAGAATTGTTTTACCTTGGAACAGTTCTTCTAGAAGGGATATGGGAAAGAGGAAGAAGGCTTGGGAGGAACAAAGGGTAATTATTTGAGGAGGAAATTCTTAAGATGAAAAGTTATCACTGTCCATTCTATGTTATAATGAAGGATTGAAAAACTTATCCTAGGAGGGTAATGTCCAGTGCTTTAAGAGAATTTAAACAGTGTTTTAGTGACACTCATGGTTTTTATTTGCAGGTAAAACAAGGGTATTGTCATGCCTTGATTATCACGATAGTTAATATTTATATATTTATGGAGCTCTATGAAAGTACTCCATTTCATTATCTCATGTGATTCATATCCTAGGAAGTAGCTACTATCATTATCTATAAACTGGGGCTCAGGGAGGAAGAGTAACTTGCTCAAAGCTACAAATAACAAGAGTTGAAAACCACAGAAGTTTGATTTTAGAGCTCTCATTTTTAACACAGATATATCTGTCTTGCTGCAAATCCCAAAGTTATTCAACTCTTAACATAAAATAGATTTTTCTTCTTAATTTACATCCTAGGTTTTCAGTGTTCTAGAATATATGTTCCTAGTACTTCTGATTCTGCCAGCTTCACTCAGATACTACTCCCAGCAGCATAAACATGAAACTGTAAGAATTTTGAAAATGTGTGTTTTTAAAACAGAATAGTGTTTTTAAAACAGAAACTCTAAATCATTTGAAGTTGTGGTGCAACAATATATAAAGATCACTGAAAATAGTGAAAAATTCTAATTTATTTGCTTATGTTGGGGGTTGGGATATAGAGTGAAGTTCAGAAGACCTGACCTTTATATACCTAATATATATTCAGATGCCATGACTTAAATGCATAAGGAATTAAATTCACAAAACAATTTTGTGAGATATGTACATAATGTACATAAATGAGAAAAATTAGTTAGAGAAGGTTAAGGTCATATAGCGATCAAGTTGAAGTGGGATTTTTCAAATCAAATGAAAAAGGTTCCAGAATTTCATTTTCTCCCACTATTTTATGCTTCTGTGTAGACATATGATCCAGTCAGTAGAATTTAGCATTGTGCACATATTTTATGGGACATTCAATATAAATGAAAAGGCATCTGATTAAATAGAAGGATGCCTGATATAAGCAGACCGAATAGAAATTTGGCTGCCCTCTCCCCCCAAAAGATAAAATACATGGGAAATTTGTTTTTTAGTGTATTCCAGCTCACTTTATATTATGGAGTTTTAATGGCTTAATTTTTATCTTAAATGAAAACAACAGCAGCAACAATAATTAACATTTATTGAGCATTTACCATGTGCCAGCTATTGTGTTAAGCAATTTACATATATATATGTGTGTGTCATATATATAAATGATTTTTTATCATTTACATGTATATAAATGAGTCTACTGGGCCCTTCTTATCCAAGTACATCTTGACTGTCTCCACAGCCTTGAGAAGCACATTTTATATCAATGGCTTCACTATTGTTGATCCACAGATTGGTATTAGTCTGATTTCATTAAATACAACCCTGATACAAGAAATTCAGCATGCCATGAGCAGGGCCTAAAATTTTACATATTTTCCTAATAAGTGAAAACTTTCCCAAACATGACAGTCCATATTTTCAGTTTGTTACATTAATCATTCCATATTACTCATGAGTTTCTATAAATTTGATACATGAGTTGAATCAAGACATAGAACATGTTTAATAAATCTAGAGGGAATAATTTTAATTTTCAAAAATAATGATCCAATTGAATCTTAAGAAATTAAGATTATGTTCAAGGTATCCCATCCCCAAAGAATGTGGACAAAGTCCTTTTTTCCCTATTGATGACAATATTCAAATATGGTTGATTTTATCAACTGAAGAGTTATCATGCTTAGTCAAATATAAAGCACTAAGATCTAACTAGCACTCAGATAGTGATATAGTAAATATATATAAGGATCCCACTGGAACACTTTCATTTCAGTACACATATTAGGGCTACAGTAGTATATTACTTAGCATAGGATATGAAGTATATGCCAGGCAAGTTGCCGAAATGCCAATGTCATTGATCTGGTATAATAATTAGCCTGTTCCTTTGTAGCTTTAGAGTAATTTAGGATATTAACTGTCCCAAATTATAGAACTAAAAAAGTGAGTATATATAATTGAATACAAAGTCACATAAGGTTAGAATATATATTTTTCTGTATGTTTTATTTTTAACATGTATTTGAACCACTTTTTTTCTCAAAATTGGTTACATGGTGAACCTAATATAAACAGCACATGAACTTCAGGGATGTTTACGTATAGAGTCAGCTTTAATTAGAGTAAGACTACAGATCTGAAAGGTATATAGTGATCCTTTCTTCAAAATATCTATTGTAGGGCCTCCCCTGGTGGCGCAGCAGTTGAGCTCTGGGTTGTGAGGCTGCCCGCAGCCTCTGCAGCGCCAGTTCGATCCCTGGCCACCGGCAAGGGTCCCACAAAAAACAAAAAAACAAACAAACAAACAAACAAAAAAAACCCAAAAATATCTATTCTATTGGCCCCACCTTAGTCTAGAAAACTAATTTATTGCTCTTAATGCAGACCTTGAAAATTACTGATAAAAGGCACATATTACCTGTGAAACATTAAACATTGTTTTTCGCATTGAAATTCTTTTGTTCTATTGAGAACTTTTTAGTTACTGTTATGTGACTACATAGGGTTTTGTTATAGAACTTATTTGACCTACAGGGTTTGAAAGTGATATAAATGAAACTAATATATATATATTTATAACTTCATGTTTGAGATGCAGTAATTTAGGTAAATTCCTGAAAGTCTGCTTTGTATTCCAGAAAATAGCTTTAAATAGTGACTTGATTCTCTCTTCCATATTACTGCAAATTAGGCTATTTTGCAGAGTATAGAATGTCTTAATGCATTGAAATAATTCTTAGTTTTTCTCTTAATGACCAGATTATGTTCTTCAGTGTGGACTGAAAACTTTTGATCCACAGATTGGTGGATCCACACATGGAGAAGGCTCACAGTGATTGCTTAATTTGAACACTTCTGTTTTGTGTTATAGAATATTTTTGTGTCAGGTTCAACAAAGTTGGCTATAATACTCTTATTATTTTCTGCATAGAATTTTCAAGTGACAGTGGCTTTTGTTTCCTAATAATCATGGTTTTGTCAATACATAAATCTTCCATGTATTTTTAAATGAGACTGACTATTCAGTGAGCAACATATAATAAAGTTTGTGTGTGGTTCTTTTTGAATGGCAAGAGTTATTATACTTAGTGTTGCAAGGAATATTTTATGTAAAGAAGAAAGGCAAATACAATAGTAACAAAATATGTCAGACAAGGCTATGACTATACTTACTATACTTACAAAAGAATAATAAATTCTCATATAGATGTGGTATCATATTTGTTGAGAGATATTTTATGTTCAGAGAGGTCCCATCTTAGATAGGGATGAGGTAAGATTTCATTAGAATCAATCTTTTTTTGCATTTAGTTAATATTCTCATTTAAATGCTTCTTTCTTGCTTTTAAGAACTCCTTCCTAAAATATTGTCAACCAAACAAGTTTTGTTTCAGGGCTGAGTGTTAAAATAAAGAAGCTACTTCATGTGTTTACTCATTCTTTTGCCCAGATTATATTTATTGAATATATGTCATGTGAGATGCTGTTAACAAGTTAACAAGATGTGTGTGTGCGCTCAGATGTTCTCAGTCTGGTGCAGAACAACAGATAAGACAATCAAGGATGACAATATAGTGTGATAAGGACCATAAGACAGACATGTAAAATCTTGGCTTTCCTAATCACCTGAAGAGAAGGGATGATGGAGCTGCTGTGGTTGGTGGCAGGTATATTTCCAGGAATGTTTCTGAGAGGAAATGAAGCATAATTAGTTTTGAAGAAGAGATACCAAATGATCAGTAGGGTAAAGTGGTTTTAAAAAGAGGGATCTGCCATTTTTTAAAAAATGGAGCCATGAAAAAGCATAGTATACTCAGGAAACTGAAGTTGTTCAGGTTGACAGCACTTGAGGTGATTTAGGGGACATGGTTGGAACCTTTGAAGGTATGCTATAGACCAGGTCACAAAGGGGCTTAATCTGTTGTGCTAAGGAGTCTGCAAGCCTCTTAAACAGAAAGGATAGGAATTGAATTTTAGAAAACTTATTCTGACATAGAGTGGAGAATGAGAGGAGGCCATATTGGGGACTAGAATTATCGGTCAAAATGTTTTAATAAACTATTAAAGTGTTTTCTAGGGCAGTAATAGCAGGCATATTGCAAGAAAGAGAAAGTAGTTGAAATTCTTAAGAGTTAAAATAAACAGAGCTCAGTTACTAACAGATATAGAGTTAAGCAAGGTGAGAAAGTTTTCCAGCTAAGGTCTTATTCTTACTAGGGATTTTACTGGTAAGATAAAATTTAGAGTAGGGGGGAAAGATTTGTTGAATATAGAGCTCAAACATGTACATGTTGACTCCAAGCTATCTTCAGGACATTTCTGGCCACTGACTATGACCGTAAGGCAGAAAAAAAGCCTACTAGATAGGAACACACATTTTGGAGCTGAATTTCTTGACGTTGAGTCTTAGATCTACCATTTACTCACTATTATATACTTGCAGAAGTATTTTCCCTATGTAGACTTCAATTCCTTATATATAAACAATTGTAATTTTAACATTAAATGAAATATTTGATAGAAAATGTATGTGATATAATAGGTGTTAGACATATTTTGCTGTTAATATAAATGTAAATATATGCAATTTAACTTATGAGTCTTATGTTCAAAATAAATAAGAAGAGAGTTGGATTTGAAGGTAGGGATTTAAAAGTATGAGGTTTGGAGTCATCAACATGAGAATTTTTTTACTTTTTCACCAGTTACCTACTGTCCCAATTTTCTGTTGCTACAATGACCACTTCATGACAAACCCAAAATTCCTGAGCCACTTTGGCTATAGCTTGAGTCTCTCAAGTTATACTGAAGCCTTTATAGCTATGCAGGTCTTAGCTATGCAGGTCTTAGCTGGCTCATTTTTATTTTTATTTCAATAGTCACCTATGCATTATTGATTTGATCAGGGTGCTCTCTTAAGTTGAAGATCAACTGGCTGTTGACTGGTTTAGAATGCCCTAAGCTTGTTTTCATATGTGTTTCAAATTCTTCCAGTTGGTTTCAATATATGCTCAAGGAGAGGCAGAAGTACAAGAGCAGACAGACCCAGTTGTAAATAAAAGTATATATGTATTCTTCCCAACACTGCTTGCAGGATGATTATTCAAATCTCTTGTCCATAAGAAGTCACATGGTTGGGATCAGAGTCAGACTTGGAGCAGATTAAAATGAGGGCAGCTAAGACATATATATAGCGTAGTAGGCACTAATCAGGGCCATGAATGCATTTGATAAAAATGATGTGTAGCCTTGAATTAGCTATTCCGTAAGTAATGAGCATCTTCTATCTTCTAGATGCTGTTTTTGGTGCCAGGAATAATGGTGACCAAAATAGATATTTTCCTTTATTTCATGAATTAATATTCTAGTAAGGGAAACAGACAATGAAAAAAAAAACACATGAAATTTTCTGAACATGATAGAGTATGTGAGAAAAATAAGGCAGATGAGTTCATTAAGAGTGACTTATAATAGTCATAACTTCAAGGTGGTTAGAAAGGCTTTCTTGAAAAGAAGTATTTTGAGCTTCAGCATCCAGAATGAGGTCTGTCATGCAGAGATCTGTGGAAAGAGTAATCTAGGTAGGTGGAGGGCTGAAAGCCTCAGGTGGAATCAAATATAGCTCATTGGACTCACAGGAGCCATATCAGCTCTTGCTGAGGGATGATGAATATGAGATGAGGAGAGGGTAGACCTTCGGGGCCTGGCACACCATGGTAACATTTGAAGTTTATAACACATCAAATGGAAACCATTAGATAGTTTTAAATAAGAGGAACATGCTATGACTTTTGAGCAATGAAGATCATTGGAAAGGTTTAATGAACCCTCTGCCTCCTGGCCCAGAACCCTCAGTTTCCTGGAGCAGATGACCTATACAGAGCTCCCACATAAGTTTATATGATGGTTTTCTAGTCACTACCAGCTTAAAATTTAGTGTCTCTAGATAAACTATTCAGACATATTAAAATGGTATTTGTCTCAGTTATCATTCACAATTTAATGCATTTTTCCCAAATGTCTTTATCAGAAAAAGCCAAGGTATTTACATTTCATCCATCACTTAGAATGTGAGAATATGTTTATATTGAACATGGGAAAGTAGGAAGAAATGGAAAAGTTTCTAGTTTGGAGTAATCAGTTCACCCATCCTCTTGTCTGCTGAAATGGAGCCCCTTCTATCCCCTGTGTCTTTGACTCCATTCTGTACCCTCCATGAACCCACTCCACAGTTCTGCTGTTGAAAAATCTAAAGGACATGTTTTATTCTTCCTTCAGCAATAGGTCTGTTCTTCCTTTTCAATTGATAAGGTCTGTTGATCACAGAGTGACTTTTTTTGGCGGGCATGGTGGAGGAATGTGGAGGAGTGGTGAAGGGACTTGCAAACTTGCTATCACCCAGGTCTACTTTATCCATTGAAAAGCTAGGAATTCCCATCAAATTGCAGCTCTTCAAGAAACTAGAGGCATGCTTTGTTCTGTCCAAGTTAGTTTTAATGATTGGTCTTTTTTCTGTACTTAACTCATATGCTTCAATAACCAACCCTGTCCTCTATTATCTATGATGGCAAACTAGTCCTAGTCCTTATGTTTCAGGCCATTTCTTATCCCCCCCCCCTCAAAAAAAATTCTGGTGGTTAGAAGAAAGGGAAGAATGGGAAAATTCAAGTACAAACCAAATCTAGTGAAAATAATAATCCATCAAGAAAAAAATAACAACGATGCGACTTTCCTCCAAGGGAAAGTGCAAAAAATACTAGAAATCCTAAAGAACTCACTTTGTAGAAGAAAACCTCTATTCTGTACAAATTATTTTAATTAGCTCCTCCTGCAGGTAAGAGGAGACTAAAGCATTACTTCCTTCTGGTTTCATCAAGTACCCTTGTCTTACCCCAGACAATATCTAAAGTCAGTTTTAGTCATTTGCATTCTTTTTTTCACTGATAACTATGCTGAGAATTGTCATAGAAAGGAATGCAAGCATCAAATTATTGCCACAGAGAAATACTTCATATGTTATTATTTTCATATGATTTTTAAAGTTCGTTTTTTCATTATATGTAAGAGTGATGAGGGTGAGGTGAGACACACCAGAAGTTAAGAGAGTAATCTTGATTAGTCTCACTTGTTCTTTACTCTGTCTTGTGTTTTATTTCATAAAGAGCCTAGCAGAGGAAATGGTGCTAGTTTGGAGTAATCTTGGTTTATCACTTTTGAGGGAACATCTCTTCATCAGCCCTGTGCTGGAAAAGTTGCTGTATTTTAGAGGTAACTGGATCATTAACTTTATTGCAAAGTTACACGATCTAGTAAAAATATTAACATGGAACGGTTTTACACAAAGCGTTTATCCACATTCTTTGACATTTCTGATTAGACATTTAATGGTTGAATTCTATTACTGGTTTAAATAGGATATAATGCCTGAAGGAAAAATACACAAATCTAGGATCTGAGATATAAATATGTAAGCAGTATCTAGCTAGTTAGCAACTCTAAATAAACATACTTTAATGCATTTGGAAGTTTCTTTTAACATTTGATTATGTGTTATGTTGCAGTAGCTGTAGACTATAGGAAGGATTATGCATATCACTTAGTAGCTTCTTTTTTCTTTGATTTTTATTTTGTATCTTCAAATCTGTGAAAAAGTATTAATATAATTACAGTAGATAGTTCCAGAATATATCAATTGTTCCTTTCTTTTTCCTTCTTCCTTCTCTTTCTCATCATTATTAGAGTAACAGTAGCATCATAGCTAACATTTATTGAACATTTACCATGTAGCAGGCATTGTACTGAATTTAAATGGAATATCGTGTTTAATTCTGACAGTTACCCTGGGAGGTGGACACAGTTTTGATTCTCCTTTTGCAGAAGAAAAAACTGAGGCACTGAGAAGTAAAGTAATTTGCCCAAGGAAGCCAAGTTATTCAGGACTTGGCAAAGGTGGGATTCTAACCCAGGCAGTCTGCCATCAGAGTCCTTCCTTTTTTTTTTTTTTTTTTTTTTTAAGATTTATTTATTTATACAAGCACTGGGCACAGTCAGAAGCGTGGAAGGGTGAGAGAATTCACCAGAGTCAGAGCTGGGCACAGAACAGGCAGACCCATGAAATATACTGCTGAGGGGAGCAGTGGGCGCAGCAGGCGAGGTCTTTCACACCATGTGGGACCCTCTCCAGGTCGGCCAGGGATCGAACTGGCGCTGCAGAGACTGCGGGCAGCTTCGCAGCCCAGCGCTCAATCGCTGCGCCACCAGGGGAGGCCCCAGTGTCCTTTCTTAACCACTATCTTTCATACCTCTATGCTGTTCAAACCAGTAATTCTATGTATAGCAAGTGATAAACATGTGGTATAAGGCAAGTCAATTAATATTGATATTTCTCCATCAATTCTTTCAGCATTAAGAAAAGCACTGTGTGAATGAAGCTAGTGGTTAAAGAAAAGTCTATGTTTTTGGTTCTAGGATTAGTTTCCTACAAATAATTCAATTGTAAATTAATGCTAAAAAAATTGGCCTTGAAATATTATGTATAGTCAAAATTAGGAGCTTGGTCCTAAATCCTCACCTGGGAAATCATAAAAAATAAAAATGAAATAAAAGTAAAATTTGATTCTATATTTTTCATGGCAAACTATATGGGTATTTGATTTTAAAATATCAGTTGATTTTTCATTATTAAAGAAAATATGTTAAGAGATATGGATGGTTATAATGTCTCTACTAAGCCAAAAGTCATACAATTTTATTAATTTTTGTGTTTTTTTTTTCTTTTTTGGGGGCATATAATTTTAGGAAGTGATCAGAGAAAATGAAATAGAAATTCTCTATCCTTTATAAAAAGGATAGAAAATGTAATTATTATTTACCTTAAATTGATGTATTATGTCAATGCCCTATTATTTGCCCTATTGGTAGCAAATTCACGTAATAAGAAATTGGTTTCTATATATTTTTTAGTATGTATATACAATGATCAATGAATTTAAGGTCAAATATCCATTGCAATGAATATTTATGTCTGTGAGATTTAGACACACACACAAACCCATACACACACACACACACACACCCCTATTTGTGTCTGTGAGATTTACACACACACACACACACACACACACACACACACACCCTAAAAGCCCTGAGAGGATGGACCCCTTAGGAACTGAGCCTTTATTGATCTGTTATATATATTTCCATACCACGTAAAACTAAGTTTGATAAATTCTCTCCATTCTTCAGTCTCACTTTCATTTGTATCTTAAGTCTCTCCTCAGTATAAAAATATGTAAGAGGTTAGAATGACTCACTGCATAATAGAACTGAATGAAGTGATGGATCATAGTTGCACTGAATTAAAAAATTGGTTTTGTGGAAATTTTGCTTTGGTTAAAGTAGGGGTGGGAATTTTAGTACTTTAGTCACTTACTATCTGAAAGGCATACTTTGGAGCAAGATAATATAATTTCAGGTGCTAAATCTTGCTGAAAACAATATTATCTTCTTAAAAGAAAACTCTTTCCTACTGAAAAAAATAAAAGAATTCCTAGATTTTATAAATTAGAAAATTCATTTTAAATCATTCCAAATCAAAATGTTATTTTGATTTAAAACATTCCACTTCCTCCATACCATTAAGAGTGGGTAAAAAAGCTTAAAGGGTTGCAAAAGTGCCTATTGCTAGTACTTATCATTACTTCGCATGATTCACAAATTGATTTTCTGGCTTTATATCTATAAGAGACAGTGGGCTTTTTAATGCCATAATTTCTCATAAGTTGATGAGTACAGGGATGATGAATGACTTTTCCTCCCACAGTCTCTAAGTGGACTCTTTGAAAGAATGTTGTTGTTTTGAAGTTATCTTTATTTTAATTTTATTTTACTCTCCATTGCTTTGCAGTTTTCTGGAAATTACATTCTTTCCTTATCAGTTAGTAAGCCTTATGGATTCCTTTTGTTCCTTTCATTGATGTAGGTTATTTTTAGTAATTGGAGTTAGAGAATGAGACAGAGAGGTACCTTGTGGTAGCCTATATCCAAAGAATAGACAGGCAGGTCATTTTAATTTCATAATGTGGCTACAAATTATTGAATAGGAAGGATGTTATAAAAATATGAATGAGAGAAGGTAGAAATTATATCCTCAAAAATAAGTCCAGCATAAAAAATTGCAATGCCTCAGCTTCTTTTCTCCATTCTCAGGGTGCAATATCTTGTAGGAACTTACATTAGTTAAAAAAGCAAGTTTTCAGACAGGGTCACAATGCAAAAATGTGTGTATTTAGTATTTCTCTCTCTGTAGTATTCCTCCATTTATTGAAGGACAACTCATTGGATCCCTTCAGCTATTCATAGCTCTTTAATTCTTCATTGTGGGTTTCCCTGATGGTGCAAGGGGTTAAACACCGCACTATGAAGCAGTCTGTAGCCTCTGCAGCATGAGTTCAATCCCCGGCCAGCTAGGGAGCAACCCACATGGCGAGGGAGACCTCTCCTGACTTGCCCTCTGCTCCCCTCAGCAGAGTACTTCAGTCAGTCTGCCTGTTTTGTTCCCCACTCTGTCTCTGGTGGGTCCTCTCACCCCCCAGGCTCTGGCCTGTACCCCAGTTCTTGTATGCATTAATAAATGAATCTTTAAAAAAAAATTCTTCCTGGTCCCTAACTCTACTCTCAGGAAACATAGGGCCGATGCTACTCTCTTCAGAGGTACTTGTCTTTGACAGGAGATGAACACAGGGCTAAGGGGACACAGGGTTGAGTTGATTTTACTTTTCAGTGTCTTTTACAAATATTTGTGCAGGATCAGTACAGGATATCTGAGGAGTTCACAAGCATACAAAACTCTGTATGCTCTGTGTTATCACCCTGCAGCTCTCATCCATTAGTTCATTTATTTAATATGTAATTTACATATGGTAAAATTCATTATTTTTAGTGTAAAGTTTTCTGAGTTATTCATCATATTTTTTTAATGAAGTATGTTGGTTTATGACATTGTGTATGATTCAGAAGTAGAGGTGGGTGCACATCTCTTCAGGATGCATGTTACTATATAAGACCCACCACAGAAGCACGCAGAATCCTATACCATAGTCCACTGGGTTCATTCTCAACTTCAGGCAGCCTTAATCTTACAGTCATACTTCTAGGGTTTGTTTGTCCTTTCCTTTATCTTCCTATTGTCCACATATGAATGAAATCAACCTGTTTGTTTGTCTTTCTCCTTCTGACTTATTTTGTTTTATAGTATTCTTTCTAGTTCCATCTATGTTGTCACAAATGACGAGAATTCATCTTTTTTTATAACTTAGTATCCTATTGTGTATATATACAACATATTACTTTACTCAGCTGTCATTGGACGCATAGGTTGTTTAGCTTTTATAAATAGTTCTGCAATGAACATAGACATGGCATATATCCCTTTGAATTAGTGGTTTTCCATCCTTTGGTAGATACCCAGGAATGGAATTGCTGCATCATATGGTAGAACTATTTTCAATATTTTGAGAAACCTAACTTTTCTGTAGGGGCTGGGCCAAACTGCATTCCTGCCAGTAATGTACAAAGGTTCTTTTTTCTGTACGTCCTAACCAACACTTGTTTCTGGTCTTTTATATGAACCACCACCACAAATAATATAGATGAACTACTATAATTCCAAAAAGTTTCCTTCTCTGTTGTACTCAATTACTTCCCCCACCCCTAACTACTGGCAACCAGTAATGTATTTGCTTTCCTCCTGATTTTGCCTTTTTCCAGAATGGTATTAAATGAAATCATACAATGTATAGCCTTTGGGATCTATTTTTATTATCATAATGTTTCAGGATCATCCATTTTGAAATGGGTATTAATAGCTTGATTCCTTTTATCATTATCATTTATCAGTACATATGTGGATGTGCTGCTGTTTGCATCACATTCACTTATTGAAGAATATTGGACTGTGTTTTTTCATTGGTGATTATAGACAATCTCATAATAGACATTTACATACAGGTTTTTGTATTAATAGGAATTTTCATCCTTGGGTAAATACTTAACAATAGGGTTCTCTCTCACTTTAATGCTATTTGTCTCTTCTTTTAGAATATATATTTTTATGTTTATTCTTTTGTGACTATATCTCAAGTGCTAAAACACCATTAAAGCTGAGTATATTAATAAAATCGAGGTTCTAAACTTGTGAAGATGAAAACCCTAGGGTAAAATCTGTATGGTCTATGTATATTATCCTTTCATGTAAACTTTTCTATCCTATTTATTAATGTATATTTTAGAACAGCTTTATTGTGATATAATTCACATGCAAAATTCACCTCTTTAAAAGTGTGCACTTCAGTGGGTTATTTTGTATATTGACAGATCCTTATTATTACAGCTTTCTAAATTTAGAAATTTTTATCACTCCCCAAAAGAAGTCACTCATTTCCCTGTCTGCCTGTATGTTATGCCAGTCACTTCCCATTTCCCTCTCTTCCCAGTTCCTGGAAACCAGTAATCCTCTTTTTGTCTCTAAGGAGTTACGTATTTGGATATTTTATGTAAGTGGATTCATACAGCATGTGATGTTTTATGACTGATTCTCACACTTAACATTTTCAGAGTTGATCTATACCACTGTACATTTATTGCAGTGTATAGTGGTACTTCATTCCTATTATCAAATAATGTGGATATACTACTTACTCTTAATTCATCAATTGATGAAAATTTTGGTGTTTTCTATTGTTGGGCTATTGTGAATAATGCTATCATGAACATTTGTAAGTTTCTGTGCAGGCATATGCTTTAATTTCCTTTGGTTATGTTCCTAGGAGAGTAATAACTGGATCATATGGCTACATTAACATGCTAAAATGTTTTCCAGAGTGACTGACTGTACTGTTTTATGTTACCACTGGCAAAGAGTGAAAGTTCCAATTTCTCCACATTCTCACTAACATTTATTAGTCTATTGCTTTTATTTTACTAGATGTGAATGGTATGTCATGGTTTTCATTTGCATTTCCCAAAAGACTAACACTTTTGACCATCTTTTCATATAGTTAACTTTTTGTATATTTGCTGTGAAGAAGAATCCATTCAAGTCTTTTTTTCCCTTTTCAAATTGGGTTAGTTGTAGATTTGTAAAGTTTTATTGTAGATTTGTAAAGTTTCATGTTATATTCAGAATACATGTCCTGCAGCAGCCCTTCTACCCACTTGTGATTATGCAGGTGTTTTTCTTCACATGCATAATTCACCTATTTAGTGTGCAATTCAGTGGGTTATTTTGTATATTGACAGATCCATATTATTACAGCTCTCTAAATTTTTTAAATTATTTAAAAAATAAACTCTCTAAATTATTTAAAAAATAAACAATAGAACTACCAGAAGATCAGGTAGTACTACTTCTGGGTAAATGTCAAAGTAAATGAAAACAGAATTTCAAAGAGTTATCTATACTCCCATGTTTACTGAGGCAGTATTCACAATAACCAATAAATGGAAATAATGTAAGTGTCCATAAATGACAAGGACAATGTAAAAGTCTATGTGTGTTTATGTGTTTGTGAGAAAACTTGTTCCTTTCAGGGCCACCTTTTTCTGCCTGCAGATGTCTATGCAAATGTCCTTTATTCTTTCCCCCTTTTTATAATAAAACTGCCCTTTTGGATATAAAAAGGAAAAAAGACTACAAGTCCTCGGTAGATGTATGGTTTGAAAACATTTTACTGTTTTTTATTTCTACTGTTTCATTTATTTCCACTCTAATTTTTAAATATTTTCTTTCTTTCACATGCTTTAGATTTATCTGCTCTTCCTTTTTAATTTTTTATAATGTGAAAGGTTAATTTATTTGAGAGCATTCTTTTTAATTTAGGTACCTACAGCTATAAATTATAAACTATAAACTATAAAAATATAGTCATTAAGCTATCTATTAGCTCCTCAAGACTTACTTATAACTATAATTTGTACAGTTTGACAAATACCACCCTATTTTTCCCACTCACTAGGCTCCGTCAGCCATCAAGCTGCTCTGTTTCTATGATTGAGAGTTTTAGATTCCAAATGTAAGTAAGATGATACCATTTTTCTTTTTCTCTGTCACCTTTTCATATAACAGTGTCCTTGAGGTTCATCTATGTTGTCACAATAGCAGGATTTACCCCTCTCCTATGGCTGAACCATATTCCACAGCATGTGTGTATGTTTGTGTGTGTGTGTGTGTGTGTGTGTGTGTGTAACATGCATCTCACAAACACATAAATACACATAGACTTTTACATTGTCCTTGTCATTTATGGACACTTAACATTATTTCCATTTATTGGCTATTGTGAATACTGCTTCAGCGAATGTGGGAGTAATTTCTCTTTGAATTTCTGTTTTCATTTGCTTTGACATCTACCCAAACGTAGTACTATTGGATCTTCTGGTAGTTCTTTCGTTTATTTTTTAACGAACTTCCATACTGTTTTCCATACTGACTCCACCAATTAACATTCCCAACAGTGTTAATTACAAGATTTCCTTTTTCTCCACATTCACATTAGTACTTGTTATCTCCTGACTTTTGGAAAATAAACATTTTACAGGTATGAAGTGATACTCATTGTATTTTTGATTTTTTGCATGATAATAAGAAATGATGAACATCTTTTCATCTACTCATTGGTCTTTTTGCTTCTCTTTTTTTGATAAATGTCTATTCAGTTGCTTTGCCCTTTTTTAAATTGATTTTTTTTTGTTTTTGTTTACTGCTGAGTTGTATGAATTCTTTAAATATTTGGGATATTAACCTATTATCAGATATATGAATTGCATATATTTTTTTCATTTTGTAGTTTGCCTTTTCATTTTGCTATTTCTTTTACTGTGTAAAAGCTTTTTAACTTGGCATAGTCCCACTTGTTGTTTGCTTTTTGTTCTTTGTGCTATAGGTATCATATCCAGAAAAATCATTTCAAAGATCAATTTCAAAAGGACTTTTCTTTAGGACTTTTGTAGTTGTCTTACATTTAAGTTTTAATCCATTTTCAGTTAGTTTATGTAAGTGGCATAAGATAGGGTCTAGTTTCAATCTTTTCTGTATGGATAGTCAGTTTCCCCAAAACTATTTATTATTGAAGAGAGACTATCTTTTCTCCACCAAGGATTCAGCTTTCAGTTTTTCACTTAAGTGTGTTAGTTATGAGAAGTTGTTTGTTACCTTTATTATGTTGAGTTTTATTCTTTACCCACTTTGTTGAGTTTTTATCATGAAAGTATGTTGAATTTTGGCTTGGTAGTTTTACTATGACAAATAAATGTTGTATGGGGATCCAAATGGTAATTTAGAAACTTAAAATCCAGATATTTAGTAACTTGGGTTTTGCACTTAGAGATTTTCATATTTTGAGATTCAAATTTAACTATAAATTCCCTTTTTAACTTTTAACATATCTAATTTAAATTTAGTTACCATTAAACACTAATTATGAGGGCTTTTAATCCCACTTACTGTTTGTTTTGATTAGAGATATTCAAATAATTATATTCATAAAATTCAAAGACAGCTGATTTCATTTTAATGAACATTATCAATATGGCATTTCATAATTAAAAAATCCTCCTTGTTTTTTAAAATGAAGATATAATTCTTTCTCTGTTGTTTTAATTTTAATTTGGGGCCATAAAAGTAATTTTAAATGGGAAGTTATTCTACTAACAAAACATTTGTGTTTAATACCTTTTGTGTATTAATCTCCTCACCCTGCGTAGAACAAAAACATTATCAACTTTGATTTTAATTTCCTCATAGCTATAACAATTCACCTCATAGCTATAATTATTTGGAAGTCAAAGGAAAATCTGATAATTTGTGAAGGGAAATCCCTATGGTTATTGACTTGTAGGAAATAGAATCAAATGGGGGTTGATCAAATGAAGAAGCTGTGAGTAATGGTGAGAGTGTATGTTTCATTGCAGAGGGAAAGGAGGGTCAAGGAGAAGCAATTGTTCAAAGACAGTTTCTAAATAAGCTGACTTTCATGTTGGAATTGATTAACTTCTAAGTATCATGCTTTTAAAAATTATAAATTCTAAGAATTATATCTACATAATATTCCTAGCTATAAAATCGATTGAGGAATGGGAGCTCAGACTTTATAATCATAGATGAAGCAGGATTTCTGGAGGGGGTGAGTAGCTTGGTTCTGCAGACATCGGCTCCTTCTCTAGGAATTATTTGCTTGCTCTAGGGAAGGAGTCACTGGTATTAGAACATTCCTGGGCCATGTGATACCATTGTCCCTTACCTGCCCTGACCATGATCCCAGAGGAACTCTTAGATTGAAGTCTCATGAAGTCCTTAAGAGGTGGACTCCCCTGTATTCCAGATTACTTTCATTTTATCAATCAGTGATATTGACCAAGACTCTTGTATCAAGCGATTAAACTCCCAAGGTGCCTTTGTGGATGAGTAATATGAATTATTGGGAGTCAAGTAAGAGACAAAATTCAGATGAAAGCTGTAGGTCTAAAAGAGGTAATGAGGGTCTGAAATGTACCAAATTAAAGTAAGTTAAAGGACTATCAACTGGGAGATTGATTACCACTTTCTATTTGTCTTTCAAAGGCAGGTCATTAAGAACTTGTAATGAGAAAAGTTTATTTGAAGGGGATGAAGAGAAAGTTCAGAAATAATTCTGACTCTGATGACATCTTTGAGAAGGGCATATAAGACAAATGGCTGTAATATAAAGGCTAGGTTTAGTTTTAGAGATTTTGACTTTTCACCATATGCCTGGCAAACCGGTAGAGCAGAAATAGAGACTTATATACAAGAGACTGCTTAGATTCCAAAGGAAAGAACTGTTTTCACTTCTAGAATTCAGACATATGAGAGTAGGATGGGGGTGATGTAGCTTGAATGGGTCCTCTGTGGTTCTATGAAGAAAGAGCTCAAAAAGAATTTACCCTATGGAAAGCATGGACCATGTATACTGGTTTATATCAGAAGTTTAGTGGATAAAGAGAAGGGGAAATTCTGAGTACATACAAGTATTGACCATTCATATTTGTCTCCTGGTCCACTATCCATTGGAATTATGTTTGACTCCAGGTAGCAGCTTTTTTTTTTTTTTAAAGATTTATTTTTTTATTTATACAAGCAGTGGGTACAGTCAGAAGTGCGGGAGGGTGAGAGAATTCACCAGAGCCAGAGCGGAGAACAGAACAGGCAGACCGACAAAGTACACTGCTGAGGGGAGCAGCAGGTGTGGCAGGAGAGGTCTGTTGCGCCATGTGGGACCCTCGCCCGGCGGCCTGGATCGAACCGGCATTGCAGAGGCTGTGAGCAGCCCAGTGCTCAACCGCTCCGCCACTAGGGAGGCCCTCTAGGTAGCATCTTGGTTAAGAAATACAGCAGATTCTCTTCCAGGTTGCCTTTCTTTAGACTAAGGCTTTCATGCTAGTAAAAGAACATTTTAACAAATGGGAGACATACATTGTTTCATTTAATCATCACCATGAACTTGAAAGGAAGTTAATAGTATATTAAATCTCAGAGCTTCTATTTTCCCCCTTCTTATTTTAGAAGGGGGAAAATAGAAGCTCTGAGATTTGATATTAATTTTCAAATTAAAATAGTAAACATTGAACCTGAATTTGAATCTGATTCTTTGTTCTATCCTGTAAGTGACCCTACAGGTCCTCAAGTAATGGAATAAATATACAGACAAGAAAATAGTCTAACTATAGAGACTTAAAGTCTTAAAAACAATAATAGCAATGAAACATTTCTTTGTTGCATATGTAATTTGGGTTGAGCAAGTTGAATATTTCAGAAAAAAAAAAAACAAACAGCAGTTAAAGCTACAAAATAAATAGGTAGGTTTAGGGACCAAAGAGAAGTAATGAAAATCTAGGCGAAGAGAGTCCACACTAAGAAAAAACTGGTTTGGGTCTTTCTGTGAGATAGACAAATCCTTTCTCTGAACTGATGAAGCCATTCTTCACCCTCCTTTTCCTTTCTGCTACTCCCTTCAGTAAGTTTATTTTCTGGTGAAAAAACCTAAATAACCCCAAATGTTTTGCTTTTTTTGCCTACCAATCCTAAGAAAGGGACAGACCCAAAGGACTTAATTGAAAACAAGTCAGTCCCTTACACTTTGATCCATTAATATGGCTAAGATGCCATTAGCATTTAAAACCATATCTGCTTCGCATTTATTTTTCCAATTAATCTTACAATTTTTTCCCCCTTGAATCAGCTCAGCCCTAATGCATAGTCATCAAGAAACAACAGTTTCTATTGCTATGAGCTGGATCTATGGTATTATATGGGTAGCTAGCCTCCTTCATTTTGGCTATGATACTACATATTTTTCTTCCAAGTTCTAAAAACTGTTTTTAATTAAAATGTCATATTTTTTTGGTAACTGCATGTAATTTTGATATCTTACTTATAGCTTTAGGGATATATTTTGAGGACATTTTCTGAACAAGTGTTCTCAATCTTTGAGAATACGAAGACAATCATTTGAAATATATATTAGAGAAATTGTCACTATTCAAATGTTTTGCATAATTTTCCCCAATTTTTGCATTAAATTTTTCATTCTTTTTGTGTTTCCTCACAAGTGCATCTCAAATTCAATAGACTGTTATTTAGCGTCCTCAGTGAAAAATTAATAATAGCTATTGTCTTAATTTTTCCTCATAGGTATTAAAACATCTATGGCTTAAAGAAAACAATACTTATACTTTCAAAAATTTAATTCTTTAATGTTGACTGCTGTTCAGTAGAGAATATAGAAAAAGTGTATGGTTATAGTTTTATGCAAAATGCTTTTGTCTCTTTAGTCTTTAGATCAGTGTTAGATATTGACTGTTAGAATAAAACAAAAAAATCAGTCTTCCAGTCACTACTTGTTCCTTTTTCCTCCTTAGTCCCTAGAAAATAGAATTTTTTTTGCTTTTACTTACTTTCTGTTATAAACTACTGTTTATTACAAATAACATTCTTTGTGAAAATTACTAGCAATACCATATTTTGTTTTAGACCATTATATAGTAACTCCCTCAGTCTCTTTGTCTGAGTATCTTCTTCCTATGACATCTCTGAGCAGAATGATGGGAATTAAATTATGTAACTCTACCATATCATATCAACATAAAAACCCTTTCTCTTTTGAAGAACTAATGTGTTTCTCCCCTTAATTATTCTTATGCAAAGTTTAGCCTGTAGTTATACAAACAAAATCTCTCTCTGCTGGAGGCCAAGTGGAGTTCTGAAAAATTTCTTTAGGGCATTGTCCATAGACATTTGTGTATTTAACCTTGTCTTGGCTTCTGGGAGAAATCTCTAAACCCTTGGTATGTCATGCATAATGGGAGTGTCTGTTTATATTGGGGCCTGAGTCACTGATGGCTACATTAGAAAGACCAACACTTTGATTTAGGATCAGGACTTTGCATCACATGGTATCAGTAGACCTCCAGAGGATCAAACTTACCTATATAATAGAGATAGTAGTAACTCTGAACACTGAGGATTGGGTAAGTTTCCCTGGTTGGCATTATGCTGTGTATATTGTCATACATGATGCCAGAAAAGTAACATGTCCATGACTCCACAGGGAGAAGACAAGAGAAATTGCCATTTGGTACCTTCCATGAACTCTGCGTAACATACTTTTTGAGTTTGCTGATTTAATCTGTCACTTTTCCCTGTAACAAACCATCAGTATGAGAATAAATCTTTCCAACATATTCTGCAAGTCCTTCTAGTAAATTATAAAACTTAAAGGTGGTCTTGGGGATGCTCAAACTTGCAGCTGGTATCAGTAAGTGAGTACAGTCTGGTGTGGGGAATGCTCCCAGTAATCATATAGGAAGCTAAAATTCTTATACCTTTATTTTCCTAAATACAAAATATTAATGCTATCATTTTTGGTATGGATCATTCTGTATGGATTGAAGTGTAAAAGTAAAATTAGTGAATTACAAATTTGACATGTTTTTGTATGTTTGAAAATGTGGATTTGTATGTGCTATCTACAAGCTTACTCTCCATGTGTTGAATTTAGAAACTCAAAGAAGTGTAATGGACTTAGATCCAAAGCTAAAAGATTTTAGTGTGTGAGTTATACATACTTTCAAGAATAGTAGAGTATAGAATTTGGGGCTGAAATTGATTCACACATCACTGGAAATTGCTGTTCTAGAATCTAGGCTGCCAAATCTGACAGAGCAGCTGTCACCTGCTGTCACAGCTTGGGCTTACAGGCATTCATGCCTTCTCCAAAGGTTCTGTCATGATTAACCATACATCTAAAGGAACCCTTCATTCCTAAAGGACTGTGGAAATTGTGTATAGATTTCAAAATGTTCATGATTGTCACTAAGACATTAATTCAACATTATAAAAAAATATAATACAGAAAAAGCAAAATTTTTAGAATAAAAGCAGACCTCACTTTGAGTTCCAGCTTTGCCCTTAATTGACTATGACACCTTAGGGAAGTTGTTTTAACCTCTCTGGGTCCTAATTTCCATATTAAGAAAATCAGTTGAAATATATTACCTCTTAGGCCCCATGTGACTTTCAAATGAGGTGATGTGCAAGTAGTTTTAAAAATTTAGCTTTCAGCTTCTGTACAGCCAAAGAGACATTAACCAAAACAGAGAGACACCCCACTGATTGCACTCCATTCAGCTGATAAGGGCCTGATCACAAGAACTCACATAGCTCAACAAAAACAAAATAAACAATCCAGTCAAGAAATGGGCAGAAGAACTGAAAAAGACATTTCTTCAAAGAGGAAATGCAAATGGCCAACAGGCATATGAAAAAATGTTCAGCATCCCTTATCATCAGGGAAATGCAAGTCAAAACCATACTGAGATACCACCTTATACCAGTAAGAATGGCACATATCAAAAAAACAAGCAACAACAAATGTTGGTGAGGATGCAGTGAAAAAGGAACTCTACTACATTGCTGGTGGGAGTGCAAATTGGTCCAACCACTGTGGAAAGCTGTGTGGGGATTCCTCAACCTGCTAAAAATGGACCTACCTTACGGTCCAGCAATTTTACTACTAGGGATCTACCCAAAGGACACAAAAGTTATTCAAAAGAACACCTGTACACCTGTTTACTGCAGCACTTTTTACAATAGGTAAAACCTGGAAACAACTCAAATGCCCAAAAATAGATGACTGGATCAAGAAGATGTGGTGTATGTACACAATGGAATATTATTTAGCAATCAAAAAAGATATGCCATTTGCAGCAATGTGGTGGATGGAGCTAGAAGGAATTATGCTCGGAAATAAGCCAGAAGGAAAAAGAAAAATATCGGTTGGTTTCATTTATAGCAGGAATACAGGGAAACCAAATAAGACATCATGTTAAAAAAATAATAACAGTACAAAACACAACAAAGCAAAAACAGATGATTACAAATCAGAGACATACTGCCCGGGAGTTGGAGGGAGAGGGATCAGAGGGGAGGAAGGGAGGAGAACAGGAGACGTGTGGGGTGCATGGGTGCCTTGGGGAAATTCTAATGGGGGACTCAAACCTGAGGGGGTGAGGGGAAGCAAATATTGTTTAAAAAAAATAAAAATTAAAAAAAAATAAAGTCAAATATATCTGAAAAAAAAAATTAGCTTTCAGGACCTCCCTTGTGGCACAGGCAGTTGAGCGCAGTGCTGTGAAACTGTCCGCAACCTCTGCAGTGTGGTTCATTCCCGCTGGCTGGCGGAGCAGACCTCTCCTGTCATGCCCTCCACTCTGTCAGCAAGTCTATTTCAGTCAGTCTGCCTGTTCTGTTCCCTGCTCTGTCTCTGGTGAATCCTCTCACCCTCCTGCACATCTGGCCTGTACCCCGGTTCTTGTATAAATAAATAATAAAATCTTAAAAAAAATCTTTAAAAAATTTAAAATAAAATTTAGCTTTCAAACTGAAGTCAGATTTTCAAACTGTGTGGCAAGAGGCACAAATCCTGGTATTTCTGTGTGCCTGCTATGCTAAGAATGGAAAAATAAACTGCTTTTCTCCTTTTAAAAACAGATACAATTCAGCATCTCTCATAATTTTATGTTTTTGAACTGCAAATAAGCTTAAAAGTACTTTTACTCAAGTGTTGTTTTATACTCCTTTGACTTATCATTTAGGGAATTTGCTTTTACTAAATAGTTCATTTTATAACAGGTTATTTTGGCAGTTCCATAGCCTTCATTCATAAAAATTAAAACCTTTAATAAATTTTTATACTTAAATTTCTACTCACCCCCAAATATTTTTGTCATACCTTGTGCTTCATTGTAGCTGTACCCACCCCCAACATTCCACAGTATCAAATCATTTTAAAATCTATGTCAGTCTGTTAATATGTGCCACCATAGGGTGGATGGAAGGTGGGGAGAGTAATTGTGGTCAAAAGCAGGGAGGAGTAGAAAAAGCAATAAAAAAGAGCAAGAATGCAATTTGAAAAACATCGTATTAGATGTTGAAATGGAAACTGGTAGTATTTGTTAATTTTCTTTTTGATTTATTAGGGACTACTGTACACTGATGACTTTGCAATACTGCATCTGTTTGTATTCAGCTTAGTACTCAATTATAAAATCTTTATTTTGTAAATTTTTAAAAATTTAATTTGAAAATAATTTTCTGAAACAAACATGGGTAAATATATAATGAAATTTATTGAATTGCTAAAATGATAATTACTTCTTGTTTATTACCTATCCTGTTGAGTATTCCAAACCTTTTAAATGATAGGAAAAGCATTACACAAATATAATAATTATTAAATATTAAAGTACATAGTTAACCTATTAAAAATTCTTGGCAACATATGTTTAATATTTATAATTATTTCCTTTATTGATCATTATACATACCTAGGTTGATGATAGTATTTATTTAGATACTGTTTTCTGGCTTCAGAAAAGAATAGTGTGTTAGCATATTTCATGTGTGCAAATAATTTGTACTGAAACATGAAAGAAATACTGTCTCACATGCATCTTAATTATAATATCTGGATTATTAAACAAATTGATTCTTTGTTGAGTCCTAGGACCTGATCACCTCTGGGAGTGATTTAGCTTTCTGTGTATGTAGGTTAAGACTTCTTTGTTTTTAATTGAGAATTTTTAATATATTTTTTGTAATACATTATTTTCCATCTAAAGTATTCATGTATATGATGCTTTGATTGTCCAGCATTATATAACCTATGGGAATTATTATTAAACATTAATATTGTCCTATTCTCTTAGTGTTAATAATATTAAGAATGTATTATAAGTGTCTAATTCCAGGTCATGGGCATCCACAGAATTAATGTCTTGGGAATGAGGAAAAGATTGTGAGAAGTTAATGTGTCACTTTAAAACAGTGTTGAATTCATTATTTTAGAATACAATATTAAGTGCTCTTTTTACCTAACTATTAGAGACCATTAGTGATGGCTAGTTCTTTTGTAGAGTACTTTGATATTTATGTGTAATTGTGTTTATTCTTTTCTACTTACGTACATAATTCATAAGCAAATATTTTCACATATGCAAAAAATACATAAAGGAAAAATCACATATTTGCCAATGTTGACATGGAAAACTGCTCAACCTTTTCATAAATAACAGAAACAAATTTAAAACAACTAGAACATCATTCACATTGGCAAATCTAAATAAGTCTGATAATTCCAAGTGTAAGCAGAGAAGTGGGAAATCAAATCTCTTGTGCTGTGCAGATGACAGAGTGAACTAGAAGCTGATATAACAACTTTGAAGAAGGATTGATATTATGTAGTACAGATGAATAAACAAATACCCCATGTGACCCAGAAATTTCATTTTTCAGTTATAAAGGGGAACAACATGTTTCTCATATTTTTTGATCATCCGTGCATAGACACTTGTATTTATAAACCAAAAACAGAAGTTTCAAGGAACAATTCTTGCATTTTAACTTGCAATGAACTAGCATAATTTTTTTATTCCATTTTTACCACATATCATATGCTATTGTAATCACTTCAGCATATGTAATTCAAATGTTATTTGTAATGTACTAAGTTGATTTTAGGTTTCCTAATCAGTTTAAAATTGTAACTCTGAAATACTGCAAAACTCTTGCCAATGTGTTCAGAAACATGTTAAAGAGTATTCTTTACAGTGTCAGTAGCAGTTCTCATTCATAATAAAAATCAGAAACAAACAAGATATGAATTAATGGATAATGGATAAAAAGGTGGCATATTTATGCAATAGGCTATTAAATAGCTAAGTTATGAGCTAATTCTAAATGCATGAATATGGTTAACAATAGAAAATGTAATTTTGCATAAAAAGTGAATTTCAGAATAAAATCTGTATGTACCATTGAAGTACAAATAGAGGGAATATATAATATATAAGAATTCAGGATAGTTATACATGGGAGTAGAACACACACCAATTTGATGATATTGTTTGTTTTTTTTAACCTGAGAAGTGAAATAATTAAAATAAAAATAGAAAAATGTCAGTTTTCTCAAAATTTTGGTACTGTGTACATACTCTCTTATTTTTTACTATTTATGCATTTAAAATATTTAATAAAAGAAACAGTGGAAGAATACTGCCATACTTAATAGGACACTCCTGTGATGGTTCAGTTTTGAAAACCAATTCATGCTTTCTTGCAATAAAAAAATAACTTGGAAATCATATCCAAGACTTGCTCCCTTGGTTGGGTTGGGTGGGATCCTTCAGTTTATCAGCATCTTAATTTTTACTTATACAAGTGGAGCACCAGAGCTATGTTCTAAGAACTCGTGGTTACTCTTGAAGAAAAACCTCTGGCCTCAATTTTTGGGAGAAAAGACTAAAATCCTTCAGATATAATCTCCCTAAGAGGCACGCAATATGTATCATAAAAAGTATTATCACATCAGAACTAAATTTTATTTCAATGTTAAGGTTAAGCTTAGCAGTCTGATTCTGAGATGCTGAGAATCTTTTTTCCTTCTAGATGACCATGATGATGGAGCAGTATGACTAGTGGGAACTACTTTTAAAACTCAAGGTACAAATAATTTCACATGCCATCATTCCTAATTATCTGTTGAAAGGATTGTACCCTAGAGTTTCCTTTCCTAAGTCTCTGATACACAGATGAAATTAACTAGAGTGTGATTTTTCTATTGCTGCATTTGTCTCTGCCACACGGTAATGCTCTTGAACCTCAAGCTGAGCAGAAGACTAAGGTCTAACAAGATGGTAGACTTTTGCAGCAGAAACAGTCTCACCTCCTCCCTTCTCCTAAGAACATATCCAGAACTGTACAGGCCCCATCTCCTGGGAGACAGGATGATCTTATGTTTTTCAGTATAAAAGGCCATAGACTTGTATTCCTAAAATGGCAAAGCTCACAGTCAGTTGTCATGAAGTCTCCTAAGGACCGGGCAAGACAGGAAACAGGGCTGGCTCTAGAATAGGCCATTTTATACACAGAATCTCCCCTTAGGGTCTTCGGGTCTTAGACAACTTCTGAGGATTTCATTATATTCATCCTCCACTCACTCTTCAGTGAAGCTTGTGGAATGCCATGTGATTCATTCTTTCTGACTTATTTCAAGGGGTCCCACACAAACCTTTCAGAAGGGCTGTTTTCAATGATTTTTGCCTCATTTCTCACTAAAAAAATAGAAAAATGTAGACATACGTATCTTTATATATATCTACACACATTTATAAATGTGTGTAGATATTGCTATAATGTGCATATATGTATGTATGTATATAAAATGTGATATATAAAGCATGTGAACATATAAATATATATGCACACCCCCCCACAAATTATTTGCATAGCAGCCCCAGCCATAGATGAAGAGCAATAACAAAAAAATACTGCCAAAGAATTGCACTCTCCTTTGTGTCTGCATCATCTTGGTGTTCCCCATTAGCTGCTTAATTTTTGCTGAGGTTTGTTACCCAAATCCTTTTCTCTGGATTGTGCTTCTATAGACAGCATGCTGTGTATCTTACACTGCTGCTTGGATAACAGTCTGTAACTATTCTCTCCAGTTTCTCTGCACCACCTGCAGGGATTTCCTTCCATTATTCTCTATTTGCCTACTACCTGCAGAACGACTTCTAAAGCAGCAATGAAGAATTGCTAATGTACCTCAACATTTTATTATTCAGATGAGACTCTGCCCTGATAAAGTAGTTTGATTTTACATTTTTAAGGAAATTAAAGCGATTTGACACACATTTATACATTTAATTATTAATGATACAAATGTTCTTATAAATGTTTAAGGTTGTTCCTGATCCCAGAATTTAAATGGAATCATTCTGTGTTTTAAAATTATTTGATCTGTCTCCCACATCTGTAACACTTGTTACAGATAATTATTTACCTTTAGAAATACTGGTTTAGATGGATTTTCCAAAAGAATGGGTAATTATCTTTAGGGGCTAAACCATTAGGGATTCTTTTTTCTTTTGTATAATCTACGTACAAATGTATGTTAATCATTTGATTCTTATGATAACAGTGCATTTTAATTGTCATTATTGAATTAAATCTTTGCTTTAAAATTCACTTTTCTCTACATATCAATTGTCTACTGACAATTTGCTGTGGAAAATAATCTGCAAAACAAAACATAGCAAAATACACAATGATGAAAATAAAATTAATGCCAATAGCTTGACCATTACAAGAAAAATGTTTTCATTTTATGGGTTTTTTTTTTCCTTGTGGTAGTAAAACAGTGACTAGATGTGTCAAGTAGGTTGCAATGTATAACATTTATAGGTGGATGATTTGCAACAAATGCCTTGGTATGATTGACCCACATTTAAACTAAGTTCTTTGCAAAGTGCATATTAATATTTGGTGTGTGATGGTTGGGATCTATTTTGTTGGTTGCAACCTAATGCCTCAGAGGACCAAAGTAGAACATTCTAATTAACTCTGGGTGAATTGCTATAGTGCAGATACTGTTTTGTATTGTATTTTACCTTCCTTATTCTCTAGTAACGTTAATAAAGCATGTGATCAGATTTGGAAACCTGACTATTTTGTTGAAATCAGTTTGGGAGGAGGGGCGAGGCTAGTCTGTCACATGTAAACAATTGTATATGTCTTCTTCCTCTCTGTAGACCACTAATTATAGCTTAAGTATAGCAAGCAACCTTGAAAATATTTTCAGGAAGATAATATTCATCTTAACAGGGAAAAAACTGAGCTATTTTTAAACTCACAGTAGAAAAAATACAAGGTACAGTAAATAAAGTGGCTTCTCTAAGAATAATAGAACATTTTTAGATTTTTGTGAGAAACTGCATAAAAGGAGGCTATATGAGTAATTTCGTAGTGTCTAACTTGGTATCTGTCACTTTAAGTCCCCTGTCAATGGACTTTGTGCAGTATGATGCAATATGGTGTCTGGATCTCTGTTGAAAGAAGGAACTAGTCTTCTACACCAGCTGTTGCTGCTGTCCAATTTTAGGCATTTTAGATTACAGAGAACTTTTTAAACCTAGCCAGCACGCCCTTCTTCATAGTCCACTTGGAAGATTTTAACAGGCTATTTAGAATTCTTGACTCAGTTTAGGCTATGAGTGTGTACCATGATGTTATGCCATGTTTGGTTTTCTGTGAAGTAAATGAATGTTTTCCCACAAATATGTTTTGTAATGAAGGCCATATAATTTAGTATTTTCTTTTGGAGGACAGAGTGCAGGAAATTACACTTAAAGCTACTTTGAATGACACAGATTTTTGTTGTTTCCATTTTTCTGCAATATTTGAATTATTGTCATCTTCATGAATTATATGTTATGAAGGAAAGTTCTAGTACAAGCAGTATTAGAAGGAAAGTTCTAGTATCAAGTGGATTTGGTTAATAGCATATTGTAAATACAATGGAGAATGGTAGCTGTGATGGTTAAGCTGGCTAAGGGATCTCATAGATAGTTGGTAAAATTTTTCTTCTCAGTGTGACTAGGAGAGTGTCTCATAAAGAAATTATCATTTGAACCGGTAGACTCAATAAAGATGACTGCTGTAGCCAATGTGGGTGAGCATTCTCTAATCTGCTGAAGGTCTGAATAGAACAAAAAGACAGAAGAAGTGAAAATTTGCTCTAATTGATGCGAGAGATCCTTCTGCTCCTACTGTCAGACCTCAGTGCTCTTACTTCTAGGGCTTCTGACTATGACCAGGACTTATACCATCAGCCCCAATTCTTTGACTTTCAGACTTGTACTTCAACAACATTGGTTCCCCTCATTCTGAAGTCTTCACACTTAGACTGAATTATATCGCTAGTTTTTCAGTTTACAGATGACAGATTATAGAACTTTTCAGCCTCCCTAGTTGTGTAAGTCAATTCTTATAATAAAACTTACCTGTATCTACATGTAAATCTATTGATTCTGTTTCTCTGGAAAACCTTAATAATGCAGTGGTATGTACAAGGTTGGTTTATTTATTTATTTTTTAAAGATTTATGTATTTATACAAGCATTGGGTACAGACGGAAACGTGGGAG
>NW_023603174.1:0-8139 GCF_014898055.3 Talpa occidentalis
CCCTTCTCAGAGGCTTAAGCCCCAGAGCTATGGGCCCCTCCTCTAGTTTCTAGGCTTTGATAAGCTCATATTCTTCTTTTATTCCCCTGGCCAGAAGAGCAATAGCTGTTTCCTTCAGTCACTGCTCTTGGGCTATTTCACTGTTGTGCTTTTGTTTCTCTGTCCTCTATAACCCATCCCCCCAAGTCCCAATATTAAAGTCTCTCTGTTAAAATGCCCAGTGTGGTGTATGTCTCCCTTGCTGGACCCTGATGACACACTTAACATTCAATTAAAATTTCTCTGAAGCCAGAGACCTTTCTGTGGCTAGGAAATGTGAACAACTCAAATCAAGGTTATAGGATTGACTATCTACTATGTGGCTAGCATTGAGTGAGGCCCTTGTGGCCCATGATGGAACAAACAGAATGAGCCAGAAGTGCCCCACCCGCTTCCCAGTCTGTAAGCAGCCTCTTAAAGAGGGTCAATTAAGGCTAAAGTCTCCTCCAGCTCTCTGCTCTTGGCAGAGATTTTCAAGTGCTGTCTAATGGCATCCTGGATAAAAAATAAAGAAAAAATTCTTTAGCGTGCACACAGGACTGACTTGGTAAGGATTTAGCATTTTGGGACCCCTCATCTAGATGCTAATGGCCCTCCCCTGGTCATCTTATTAGCCCAAAATGCCTGCCCCCCCATTGACAAATGTCCCTATGGCCATGTCCACCCTCCCTGGCCACTACAAGGCCACTCATGGAAGAGATATCCCCAGGGGAGAGAGAATTTGCTAATTATTTCTGACATTATCAGCCCCAGCTGAGAAACCATTAATAAATGTAGAAGACGGTATACTTCCACATGATACCTGCAAATTAACCAAGACAACCAAGGGAATGAAACCTAACAGCGGGTGAGATGGGGTGGCAGACTGGTAGGTGGTGGGTACGGAAGAAGACAGCCAGGGACCTAATTAGCCAGGACAACTCCTATCCAAGCCCCTCTGTTCCCACTGAGTCCTGACTCATGACATGTTGACAATGAAATCACCAGGAAGCACTCACACAGTCCCTTGTTAGAAACGGGTCCTGTGTGGCTTAATTGGAAGAGGAGGCATGGGAGGAGGTGGGGATTGGAAGGAAAGAAAAAGACATGGTGGGTCACAGTTGATGCTGGGTCCTCCATAAAGATGATACCATCTGAAATGGGATGGTTTAGAAGGAATTGAGGTTTTCTTCATGTTTCCCCTCTCTCCTCTCCTCCACCCACTGGTGACTTAGAGAACACCAGTGCTCAACAAGGTAGCATGACACACATCTAGTGTATGGGAATGTGGAAAAAGTAACCCCACTGAAGGAAAAAATAATGAACAACAGTTTTTAAAATATCAGAATCTGACGATGATTTTCTCTGGTCCTTCTCAACCTGTCTTCAATCCTTTCTTAAAAAAATCAATAAAAAAAGGATTGCAATTGTATGGGGAATATAAAAATAAAATTTATTAATTAAAAAAAAATTCAATAAAAATAATTCAAGTTGTCTCTCTAATAATATCAGTCTCTGGCACCTAAATTCCAATATCCTGTTTTACCTAAAAGTGAAAAAAAGACGAGAGTTTCTGGGATGGCTCACAGTCCCAGCCAATTTCATTTCCCAATCCAATTATAAATGATATTTGCCCTTTATTCCTATACCCTCTGCCCTCCACCAAAGAAAAGAATTTCTGGTTGTTTTTTTTTTTTTTTTTTTTTTTTTTGCTTACTTGTTTGTTTTTATGTAGAAGAACTGGGGTGTAGGCCAGAGGTGCAGGTGTGGGGGTGAGAGACACCACCAGATATCACCAGAGACAAAGTGGGGAGCAAAACGGGCAGATCTACTGAAATACACTGCTGAGGGGAGCAGTGGGGGAGACAGGAGAGGTCTGCTGTGCCATGTGTGTAGCTCCCTGGGTAGGGAGCAAACTCAGGTCGTAGCAGAGATAGTGCTGAGATTTAACCCCCAGGCCACTAGGGAGGCCCTGCCTTGCTATCTTTTTTTTTCCCCCCCTAAATCCCTGGCATTAACCCTGAAGCTGACCTACCTAGAGAAGTCTGGATAATTAGGATAATTCTGGTGATCATACATCCTTGTTTTAGTCAGCTTAGGCTAGTATAACAAATTGCCATAGAATAGACTGAGTGACTTAAGCAATAGAATTTTACTTCTCACAGTTCTGCAGGCTGTGTGTGACTGAGCTCAGAGTGCCAGCATCCAGGTTCTGCTGAGGACCCTCTTCCAGACTGAGGAAGGCCAGCTCCTCCTTGTATTTTCACATGGTAGAAAGAAAGGGCCAGCTAGCTCTCTGGTATCTTCTTACATAAAGAGCATTAATCTCATTCATGAGGGTTCCATCCTTATGACCTCATTCCTTTCCCAAAGCTCCATCTTCAAATATGGGATTAGATTTCAACATATGATTTGGGTGGGGGAGGGGCACAAACATCATGTCTATAATAATTTTCATTTTACCAGAACAGCTCCAATTTATATTTGTGCCAGTGGAATGTCTAATTTAGCATTTGCCCTGAATAAATGCTGGTTTGAATGATAAATTATATGGGCTCCCTACTGATAATAAATGTCCTTATTACTTGAGTCACTTTGAGTTAGTTTTATTCTTTGCAGCCAAATTTTCTCATTAACACAGGATTGGAGAGAACTACAAAGGATGTGTGTACACACATGTGTGTATATGTACATGCACACACTCACATGCATTGACTACCCAAACCTTGGAATGAATGCTTTCTAGCAAGCTCCACTTAAAATTTACCATGCTTTCTTTCCTCCCTCCTTTGTAAACATCATTATTGCGGGAACAGAAAGAACACTGGAGAGAAACAAATAGTGACATTATAAACAGAATTCATCTTTTCCCAAAAGTCTCATGAATCTTTAAGACTGAGCTCAGTGCCTCCCTTATCCCCACACATTATATTCTCACCATTGTCTCAAGCACATAAAACCAGATTCCTCTTATTGCCTGTAGCTGTTTAACTTGCCCCAAAGTTACGTATCCATTGTCAGAAAAGGTATTAGCAGTCCTTGTTCTCACTCTCTCCTTCATCTGTCCTTTCCAGGCGCGCCATCTATGGCTTCAATTAGCCAGCTGCCCTGTTCCCTGCTGCTGTGATCTGCGGGTGTGGCTGATGGGCCACTGCCACAGAGGAAACTGAGCAGTTGGCTGTCGTGCCCAGCAAGTGCCCATTAGTTTTCCTATCAGCTTGGAGATGCAAACAGGTAAGCCTAACAGGTGCACCACTAACTTAAGACAAAAGCAAGTCGGAATAGTCCATACCTGCCAGCCTGGAAATAGTCCTGGCAGATACACTCTCTCTTTTATTGTTCACCTGATGAAAATCCAAATGTCTGAACTCAATCTCTAACACCCAAGGTCAGGAGCATCTGAACTTAAGAGAGAGAAGGCACTCACAGCTGGTCTATCACTCTCTCCCAAACAATGAAAACAGACGCTCTTATATTCTGATGGTAGGAACAGAAAAGGGACATTTTCAAGAGGGTGATATGATATTATGTCTCCAAAGCCTTAAGAGTGTTCATATACTTTGATTCAACAGCCCAATTTCTAAAAAATTATCTCAAGGACATAGGGGACAAATATATGTTGATAAACAATGTTTGGAACATCGCCGTAACAGAGAAAAATAGAATTGATTTTTTTTGCAGGGGATTAACAAAATAACTTGGGTACATTCATGCAGTGGTGCATGACTTTGTTGTTTTTCAAACAAGACCTGGGCAGTTTAACAGGTATAAACTGGCACCCATTCTGGAGGATGCACCAGAAACCTGAAGAGTGTTCACACCACTTGAAACAGTCACTAAAGCTGTGCAAAATGCTTCTGGCTCCAGCTCCCAGACATGAGGCAGAACGAAACTACTTCTCTAGTTGGTGTCCTACTTGCCATCTGTCTAGTTATTTCCATGTAACAGATTGTGGCTAACGAGTTACAAGCAGAAGTGGTAAGTATTAAGTGGTAAGTAACCCTCAGGGAACTCTTTTCTCCCTTCATGATGACTGTCAGTGTTTGTGGTGGTGGCAATGCCATCAGCCTTGTCCCCAGATGGAGTAGACAGAAGCATGATTCAGCTGGATTCAGTGTGATAAGTGGGCGACAAGATTTGCTGTTTTAGGATTTTTAGAGGTGCTTGTAACTGCAGCATATCCCACCTATGCTGACTGATAATACTCTTTGCCCCAGCATGCCCCTCTTTAGAATGATATCATAAGGAAACACCCATACACACGGTTATACCTGTTGAGGGATATTTTGTACACAGAGACACATGTTGAAGTCTATTGATGACAAAATTTCCCTTAATCCATACACACAAAACCACACAGCAGGAAGTTCTGCAGCACAGCTACAGTACCACAAGAGTTAGGTGAAAAGAATGCCAACATCATCCATGCCACCACACTTCCTAAGAAACCCTAGGCCCTGATTTTGAATCAAGTCACCATTCCAGCTTCTTCCTTCTATCCCTCATATTGACTTTCCTTCAGAGTCCCCAGAGTGCAATGAGCTGACTTTAGTCAAGGTTTCCCTAGTCCATCAAAAATGTTCTAACTATATTAAACTTCAAAATACAAGGGTTAGAACCTCAATCTCTTTTGACCCAAGAATCTCTGAGGTTCCTATGCAAAATTATCCAATTCCTCTCCAAAAGTCGTCAAGCATACCTGCCACATGTTTTACCCTGCAACACTGGGTTCTTTCTTGCTTTGCTTCCACATAAGCCATTCAAGCCCACCAAAGGAAGAAAGGCAACTGGAAATGTAGCAACTTCTGTCAACATTGATGAAAACAGTTTTTAAGTTTACCAATTCATCACATTATTATGAATATTGACGATGTTGACAGTGTTGAGAAATAAAACAATAAGGATGGAGTAGAGAGAAGAAACATGTTTTGCCACCCAGAATAGAATTTGCCTTGGGGTCTCAGGATGGCCCATTCAGCAACAGAGCTTTAAATTTTAATGGCTCTACTGGATACACCTCTGAGCCCTAGAAAGTAGTTGGTGAAGAAAATAAACAGAATGAAAAATCCCTGAGTCTCCCAAAGTGATGGGTCCTCAGTTGCAGAAAGACCTTATAAAGTTGCCAGGAGTGGCAATTCTGGCAGTGGTAAGGGTGAGGCAGGGAAGTGTCATGCCAGTGGCAGTAATGGGTAAGCATGGTCGACCCACTCATCGGCCCAATCCTGACCTCTCAATCCACAAGGCTGAATTAATGTGACAGTGATGGTGCATTAATATTTACTAGAATTTAATATTTTATAACCAGTAGCTCACTCTAGAAATGGACTGAAAACAGAGAGGTCAGCTGTCACCAAGCAACTCAAAGCAACAAGAGAGGAGAAAGCAACCAGGGAGAGGTCAAAGCAATGAGTAGAAAGGGGGAGAACAGACAATCCCGTGATGAGACTTGAGGATCTTGGGGCACCTGCCTTCACTGGTTTGAAATCTATGAGACACAAGCATCACTAGAACATCTGGTCAACCACTCTTTCTTTCTTCCTTTCCTTCTTTCCACAACATTCTGCTTCTGTTGGCTCACCTGTCTTCCTGTGTAGGGCAGGAAGGGAAGAGACGATACCCTATTATACCTCAAAAGACAGACCAGGAAGTTAATCTAGGTAGGTCAAGGCTACCAGGCTAGGCTAGGACTAGAACCTACTCGCTGCCTCCCATTGCAATATCTCCCCCCACAAGTAGGTGAGCCCAACTCAGCATCACAGTTTTCCCCAAAGCATATTTGGGGAAGTAGAGTGTAAGCTGGACTGGCAGCTCTGTGAGGACAAAGACAAGATCTATCTTGATCACCAATGGTTTTTGCCTGCAACCTAGTTGGAATTCAATTTGACAGATAAGCAAAATGAATGGATAAGTCCCATGGCACATTGAATTTTAAAAGATTCCATAATCAAGTAACTGTGAGAAGTAACTTGCCCTTTCTTGGAAAATTATAATGTAACAGTAGAGAAGCCTTTGTCTGATTCTGTTTATCACAGAAGTTCTCAAATTTACTTAAACAGATTATCCCCACCATTTTGTCATGTCTTAATTCTATTTTTCTGGGATATGATTTGGGGAAAACTTTCAACATCATAGAAAGAACAAGAAACCTAGAGTCAGACAAACCAACACTTAAACCCCAGATTTAGGGCCTCCCTGGTGGTGCAGGCGGTTGAGCGCAGCGCTGTGAAGCTGTTTGCAGCCTCTGCAATGCAGGTTCAATCCTGGCAGGCCTTGGAGATACCCACATGGCAGAGCAGACCTCTCCTGTCTTGCCCGCTGCTCCCCTCAGCAGTGTATTTCAGTCAGTCTGCCTGTTCTGTTACCCACTCTGTCTCTGGTGAATCCTCTCACCCTCCCACATATCTGACCTGTTACCCCGGTTCTTATATACATAAATAAATAAAATCCTTAAAAAATAATAAAAAAAAAAAACAGATTTACCACTTTCCAGCTGGGTTACCTTAGACAAGTTGCTTAGTGTCTCTGAACCTCTCTTTCCCCACCCATGATATATGAACTATAACAATTCCTCCCTTATGTACCCCAAGGGAGTTGTGATAAGGTTCAAATGAGATCATACACATGGAAAGTAAACCATCTACACATTACATTTGTTGCTGTTCTAAAACTGGAATCATGTCAAGTTGATATTGCCAAGGGATTTCCATTGCAGCTTCAGGTCCTACTAGAAACTTGCCAAGGTCTGATCTCTGGGAATGTCTTGGGCCTTGAAAGTAAATTTTCAACTAAAGTGACTCTTCCTATCATAGAAAATAACCAGTTTTTGGAAAAGACCACTTGAAAATTTGTGGGAGACACAGGCCATTCACAATACCTTTATCGCTTGCCACCTCCCACTATTAGAAGGTTGGAAAGCCAAATACTCAATTTCCAGATTCTCTTGGAGTTCCAGGAGTTATGGCCTGTGATATGTAAGCAGACATCTTCAATGAGGCTTGGGGAAAGGCTTTGATTTTCTGATTTAATGAAGACTCAGACAAGACCAGCACAAACTTCTCCCCACTCCCTGCTCGAAATGAGTGCAGATGTTTTGGCTGGAACAACAACAGCCATCTTGCAATCTTAAGGGAAAATACAAGAGAACTACAGAAGCATCATTCTGGAATGATGGAGCCAATGCACCAGAGCTAGAAATCACTCTCCCTCAACCTACTGTTATTAAAAAAATTTTAATTCCTAAAGCCAGGTTTATGCTACTTATAACTGAATAAAATCCTACCTAATAAAAAGTGAGAAAAAAATGTTGCATGGAGACTTGGTCTTTAAAATCAAACAAAATTACAAAAAAAATGTTTTTTATCTCATCTTAAAACAAATTTAGGTTATAGTTAGGTTGTTGAATGATCCCATGTTCTTGTTCTTAGAGCCCAGAGTACATTACTGATCTACTTGGTACAGAATATAATTCTTCTAACGGAATTATAACTCAACATACTTAAGATGCTTCATCCCATATTTGATTTTTACAGTCAACTCATCAAGAGGAGCTTCTTCAATTTTCCCTCTCATCTCTCAATCCTCTGCGATTGTCACCCCTGCCCTTTGCAGCTGCCCATGTGGGATCACCCTCCAGATTCACTCTTATTTAATTGCCCATTTCTGCCAATGCTCGGTTGTCTGGGGCTGTACACGAGGTGTGAGTAGTTCACCACCAGCATCGCCACCAGCTTCGTGAAATCCTGAGTTTTTTTTATTTATTTATTCCATAAAATGTTACTGGTTTACCATTAACTTACAATACTACTACTTAACATGCATAAATTTTTGGAGTACATCTTCCCTTCTATGTGTACTGTCCTCTTCCCTTCACTCCCACCCCTTTCTCCCTGGTATCCACTATATTTTTCTAGGAGGTTTTTGTTGTTATTGCTACTGGGAAAATTCTGAATCTTACAGTCAGTTTGCATTATATTTCCTTAACACCGATGGACGTTTACAATATCTGCTAATTGAGGAAGAGCCTGACCAAGACACTGACTACCAGTTGGGGATCAATTCGTGTTGAGGGAAAAGAAAGATCTGTTTCGGGCCTCCACTGGTGGTGCAGGCAGTAGAGTGCAG
>NW_023603175.1:0-2500 GCF_014898055.3 Talpa occidentalis
GGTTAGGGTTAGGGTTAGGGTTAGGGTTAGGGTTAGGGTTAGGGTTAGGGTTAGGGTTAGGGTTAGGGTTAGGGTTAGGGTTAGGGTTAGGGTTAGGGTTAGGGTTAGGGTTAGGGTTAGGGTTAGGGTTAGGGTTAGGGTTAGGGTTAGGGTTAGGGTTAGGGTTAGGGTTAGGGTTAGGGTTAGGGTTAGGGTTAGGGTTAGGGTTAGGGTTAGGGTTAGGGTTAGGGTTAGGGTTAGGGTTAGGGTTAGGGTTAGGGTTAGGGTTAGGGTTAGGGTTAGGGTTAGGGTTAGGGTTAGGGTTAGGGTTAGGGTTAGGGTTAGGGTTAGGGTTAGGGTTAGGGTTAGGGTTAGGGTTAGGGTTAGGGTTAGGGTTAGGGTTAGGGTTAGGGTTAGGGTTAGGGTTAGGGTTAGGGTTAGGGTTAGGGTTAGGGTTAGGGTTAGGGTTAGGGTTAGGGTTAGGGTTAGGGTTAGGGTTAGGGTTAGGGTTAGGGTTAGGGTTAGGGTTAGGGTTAGGGTTAGGGTTAGGTTAGGGTTAGGGTTAGGGTTAGGGTTAGGGTTAGGGTTAGGGTTAGGGTTAGGGTTAGGGTTAGGGTTAGGGTTAGGGTTAGGGTTAGGGTTAGGGTTAGGGTTAGGGTTAGGGTTAGGGTTAGGGTTAGGGTTAGGGTTAGGGTTAGGGTTAGGGTTAGGGTTAGGGTTAGGGTTAGGGTTAGGGTTAGGGTTAGGGTTAGGGTTAGGGTTAGGGTTAGGGTTAGGGTTAGGGTTAGGGTTAGGGTTAGGGTTAGGGTTAGGGTTAGGGTTAGGGTTAGGGTTAGGGTTAGGGTTAGGGTTAGGGTTAGGGTTAGGGTTAGGGTTAGGGTTAGGGTTAGGGTTAGGGTTAGGGTTAGGGTTAGGGTTAGGGTTAGGGTTAGGGTTAGGGTTAGGGTTAGGGTTAGGGTTAGGGTTAGGGTTAGGGTTAGGGTTAGGGTTAGGGTTAGGGTTAGGGTTAGGGTTAGGGTTAGGGTTAGGGTTAGGGTTAGGGTTAGGGTTAGGGTTAGGGTTAGGGTTAGGGTTAGGGTTAGGGTTAGGGTTAGGGTTAGGGTTAGGGTTAGGGTTAGGGTTAGGGTTAGGGTTAGGGTTAGGGTTAGGGTTAGGGTTAGGGTTAGGGTTAGGGTTAGGGTTAGGGTTAGGGTTAGGGTTAGGGTTAGGGTTAGGGTTAGGGTTAGGGTTAGGGTTAGGGTTAGGGTTAGGGTTAGGGTTAGGGTTAGGGTTAGGGTTAGGGTTAGGGTTAGGGTTAGGGTTAGGGTTAGGGTTAGGGTTAGGGTTAGGGTTAGGGTTAGGGTTAGGGTTAGGGTTAGGGTTAGGGTTAGGGTTAGGGTTAGGGTTAGGGTTAGGGTTAGGGTTAGGGTTAGGGTTAGGGTTAGGGTTAGGGTTAGGGTTAGGGTTAGGGTTAGGGTTAGGGTTAGGGTTAGGGTTAGGGTTAGGGTTAGGGTTAGGGTTAGGGTTAGGGTTAGGGTTAGGGTTAGGGTTAGGGTTAGGGTTAGGGTTAGGGTTAGGGTTAGGGTTAGGGTTAGGGTTAGGGTTAGGGTTAGGGTTAGGGTTAGGGTTAGGGTTAGGGTTAGGGTTAGGGTTAGGGTTAGGGTTAGGGTTAGGGTTAGGGTTAGGGTTAGGGTTAGGGTTAGGGTTAGGGTTAGGGTTAGGGTTAGGGTTAGGGTTAGGGTTAGGGTTAGGGTTAGGGTTAGGGTTAGGGTTAGGGTTAGGGTTAGGGTTAGGGTTAGGGTTAGGGTTAGGGTTAGGGTTAGGGTTAGGGTTAGGGTTAGGGTTAGGGTTAGGGTTAGGGTTAGGGTTAGGGTTAGGGTTAGGGTTAGGGTTAGGGTTAGGGTTAGGGTTAGGGTTAGGGTTAGGGTTAG
The DNA here is from genome assembly GCF_014898055.3 of Talpa occidentalis. Taxonomy (NCBI): domain Eukaryota; kingdom Metazoa; phylum Chordata; class Mammalia; order Eulipotyphla; family Talpidae; genus Talpa; species Talpa occidentalis. The sequence goes on from NW_023603175.1 coordinate 1,890, forward strand.
GGTTAGGGTTAGGGTTAGGGTTAGGGTTAGGGTTAGGGTTAGGGTTAGGGTTAGGGTTAGGGTTAGGGTTAGGGTTAGGGTTAGGGTTAGGGTTAGGGTTAGGGTTAGGGTTAGGGTTAGGGTTAGGGTTAGGGTTAGGGTTAGGGTTAGGGTTAGGGTTAGGGTTAGGGTTAGGGTTAGGGTTAGGGTTAGGGTTAGGGTTAGGGTTAGGGTTAGGGTTAGGGTTAGGGTTAGGGTTAGGGTTAGGGTTAGGGTTAGGGTTAGGGTTAGGGTTAGGGTTAGGGTTAGGGTTAGGGTTAGGGTTAGGGTTAGGGTTAGGGTTAGGGTTAGGGTTAGGGTTAGGGTTAGGGTTAGGGTTAGGGTTAGGGTTAGGGTTAGGGTTAGGGTTAGGGTTAGGGTTAGGGTTAGGGTTAGGGTTAGGGTTAGGGTTAGGGTTAGGGTTAGGGTTAGGGTTAGGGTTAGGGTTAGGGTTAGGGTTAGGGTTAGGGTTAGGGTTAGGGTTAGGGTTAGGGTTAGGGTTAGGGTTAGGGTTAGGGTTAGGGTTAGGGTTAGGGTTAGGGTTAGGGTTAGGGTTAGGGTTAGGGTTAGGGTTAGGGTTAGGGTTAGGGTTA
>NW_023603176.1:0-8127 GCF_014898055.3 Talpa occidentalis
TTTCTTTTTTAAAGAGATTGTTTTGGTCAGGAATCTTCTTTAATTACTACAGATATAAACCTTTTATTTGTTTCATGTGTTGCAAGTCTTCTTTGTTGCTTGCTTATTTCCTTTTGTGATGGTGTAGTTGGTTAAGCAGAGTTCTTAATTTTAATGTGGTCAAAATTATTAACTTTTCTAAAAGGCAGAAGAGAAAGATGGGTGGTTTTCTAATAAAGTGGATATTCATTTATTGCTGTGTATTTTTTCAATGGCTTCATGCATCTTTCATAAATTACTAATGCATCACAAATTACTAATTAAGACACATCATATAGGCTTTTTGTGATATCATAGTTTTACTGAGTATTTATAGACACAGAACATACAACATATAATTTTTTAGGTGTGTGTGTCTTCATATTCTCTTCCTCACTTTATTCTCTTCTTAATTCTTTTTTTCCCCCAAGTTTTCCCTAGCTATCACAGGATCAAGGCTAGCAGGCGCATAGTTAATGATGTGAAAATGTAAAACTTGATAGCCTTGGTTAATGAATGGCTTTCATTTTAGGGTCCCGGGATCCCTACTGCTATAACTTGAGACTTAGGTAACTTTTCTGGAAGGCAAAGTCGAAAAGGGTCCCAAAGGGATCTATCCAACAAGTTTTTGCAGCTTTAATAATCTATGATTACTTAATTATTAGTTCAGAGATCATCAAAATAGATGTGCTAACGGTGCATTATGTGAATTGTATCTCCCATCAGGTACTTCCTGTCTTGAACCCTACCCTCCTGTGTCATTCTTCTCTTGTGCTTAAAATTCAAAAATTTTCATTGAAATGGTAAAAAGAAGAACACAGACATTGGTAGTAAAGTGAAATCTAAACTGGAAGGTACTTCTCCCTTCTCTGTGCATGCTGGGATGGCCTCAGTCTATGTCTCCTAAATGCTGAACAGCAGGGGAATGATAAGGAGGGCAGTGCACTCCACAGGGGTGGGTGAGCAAGATAACTGCCCATTGCTACCTGCTGGGTTCTTCTTCCCTAAGAATGAACTGGGCTTTTTCAAAGCATAGCCATCTCCTCCCCTGCTGGGACCTCCTGTCTCCATTATGACACCTGGCCCTCTTTGTTTCTGCTGTCCTATCCTATCCTTTGCTGTTAAAGTAATATTTCCAATAAAGGCAAAGTGAATTTTTTTTTCTTTACAACTTTTGACAAAGATTTCACTTTTGATTTATTCTCACAATATTTTCATTGCTACAAGTGCTGCATCTTTGCCTTTCACTTTTGAAAATGGTAATTTTTATTATTTTAAATGTTTCCCAAAGGTATAGAATGCCCTTGGATGTTGAATTGAACTCTTAGAAGAGGAGTCAGAATAGTTTCCTTATGCAGTTTGGTCTAGACATATTTTACTTGATCCACCAAGGATTTTTAAATGCTATTTGAATGTTTATGTTCTTCCATTAACCACACACTCTCCATCCTGCCTGTTGTCTTAACCCCTGCCACTGCTCTTCTAGTGTTACCTCTGTCTGTTCCTCTGATCGCTAACATTTGACAAGGTGTCTTACAGGAAATTGAAATTGGCTTTGCATTTGTGATGAGAGATTTGTCTCTTAGCAGGACTACGACTAACTTAAAACATTCTGATAGTGAAAATTTGATTCTCCATGATCCATTCTTAAAAAGAGCCTTAATGTACATCAATAGTGAAGTACATTATTGAAGCACACACACAAACACACACACACAAACACACACACCACTCTCTCCCCACGCCCCTACTGGGTGATGTTCATCTTTGCTCATGTGGATATAAGAGTGGATATTGCAGTGGGGATGTTACTAGAGCTTTTTATGTCACTTTTTCATAGAGGCCTTTCTTAATTACACCCTCTGAGGTAGCACCCCTTACTATTCTCACCTCCCAGTTTCTTTCTTTCATGGTACTTATGAGAGTTAGTCGTTATTTTATTTAGTTAATATTTGCTCACTTTCTTGTCTGTCTCTCATTCTGGACTTGACATGCTCTGAGGGCATAAACTGTTTTGCTGACATATCGCACAGAACTTTACAAGAGGAGATACACAGTAAATTTTGTTTCAATTAATGAAGGAGAAGAGGAGTTGTGGACATTCAAAAGCTGGGATTAGTGGCTTAGTGGATTAGTGGATGCTGGGAATCTACCCACAGGTCCCTGCTCACATTACTGTCTTGCTGCCCACACTTGTGTAAGGTTCCACAGAAACATAGGCTATGCAAAAAAGAATGAGAAGTATCTTAAGAAGGATTTGTGACATATTTCTTGTGGAAGATGTGCCTGAACATTTAATGTGGCCCACACAATAAGAAAATGATTGGGTCACACATCTGGAAGTGGAGAGCTGGAGGGAAGGGCTTCAGGGTTAATTAATTAACAATGTGATAAGAATCTATATGCTTTCTGCACCTCTGTTCTGTTGTCTTGTGGGTGCTTCACCCTGGAGTAGGAGTTCCTTGTGATTATAGTAGGTAGTTTTGGGGTTGCATGCTTTGTCTTTCACAATTGGGGGGTGTGTGTGTGTGGTGGGGGGGAAGGGAATGGAGACTTTATTCAAATGTTATCTTCTCAGTAAGGCTGTTTAAAGTCACAACACCAATTTCGTTGCTTTGTTTCTCTCTAGTTCAGTTGCTACCATCTAACTAGCTATGCGTTTTACTTTGATTTTCCTTTATTTGCTTATTGTTCACAACCTCCATAAATGTTTTGTTATCTGCGTTATATCCAGGATCTAGAACAATATCACTTAGAGGTCATGTAATAAATGTTTGTTGATTGAATAAATGAATGAACATGGCCAGGGGGATATCAAGGAGCTGCTGGCATTGACCTTTGTTGTTTTTTTTTTTTTTTTAAATAAAACAGCTTTATTGAAATGAAATTCACATACTACTTGAAGTTTACAACTCAATAGATTTTAATATATTCACAGAGTTGTGCATCCATCACCACAATCACTGTTATAATGTTTTCATTATCTCAAAAGAGGTTTCCCCTTCTATCCATGATGCCCCAACTACTCCATTCCCCTTAGTCCTCGCAACCACTAATTTACTTTTTGTTCCTGTAGATTTGCCTGTTCAGGACATGTTATATAAATGGGGTTATACAATATGTGGTCCTTTGTGACTGACTTCTTTCACTTAGCATACATAGTGTTTGCAAGTTTCATCTATGTTCTAGTATGTTTCGGGACTGCATCTCTTTTCACTGCTGAATAATATTCCAGCATAGGAAATGTCAAATTTTATTTATACTTGGTCTGACTGATGGTTTGACTTGGTTTTTAAACCAGTCACTGTCAAAGGGATGTGTTTGCTATCAGTGGCTTATAAAAATTCTGACCTATTTTCTTGTCAGTTCCTCCATCTGAAGTACTGACACACAACAAAAGGGACATACTGGGTGTTGGTGGTCACCCACCTCTGATTAACATTGTGTCACAGCAAGTTTTTCTTTTTTCCTTCTTCTTATGGATTGTCATATTTTCATCCTTTCCCGTCATTATTACTTTTTTATGCTTTGTGTTGGAGGGTCAATGTGTTGTGGCATTGAAACATAAGACGGAAGGTAGGCAGCAACAGAATGAATCATAATAATGCTGTGTTCAGATTAATTTCTTCAAAAAATCTCTCTCTCTTTTCAGTGGACTCTGAAGTGTTGCTCTGGAGGGCTGCAGTGAAAACAAAAATCAAACAAACAAACAAAAAATAACCCTCCACTATTCACCTAAGATGTAAAATACTTTCCCAAGGCAGTCTCTTCTTAATTTCCTGTGCTTTGTCTGTTAGAAGGCTTCTCGGTGTAAAGCCAATATGAACTATGCTATATTTCAAGCAAAACGCTTTTTGTTCTGGAGGACTGTGTATTCTTTTTTTTTTTTTTTTCCTTTTAGAAGTAATTAAGCCAGTTAGGGAAAAATGTCAGATGTCATTTTGTCCAGTTTTATTTCCTTTTTCCTCACAGATCTTGGTTGGAACATTCTTCTTATCAAGAGTATTTCCAGGGCCTCCCCGGTGGCGCAGAGGTTGAGTGCTGGGTTGCGAAGCTGCCTGCAGCCTGTGCAGCGCCGGTTCGGTCCCCGGTCCCCTGCTGCTCCCTGGCCACCAGCGGAGGGTCCCGCATGGCGCGCAGACCTCGCCTGCTGCCTGCTGCTCCCCTCAGCAGTGTACTTCGGTCCTTCTGCCTGCTCTGCTTCCCGCTTTGGCCCTGGTGAATTCTCTCACCCTCCTGCACTTCTGACTGTACCCAGGGCTTGTATAAATAAATAAATAAATAAATAAATAAATAAATAAATAAATAAATAAATAAATAAATAAATCTTTAGGGAAAAAAAAGAGTATTTCCAAAAACAACTTTATGTAGTGAGTGAGGACATTGTCCACACTTTTTAATTCAGTGACAGAGGCTTTGGGAAAGCAGCATGCTACTTGTAGTCCAAGCAAAAAGGTGTAAATGGCTTTATTGAAAATCAATATCCTCTTGTGAAGTGATGCTCATTTCTGAGTTCTTCACCTTTTGTTGTTTTGCACCGATGAGAGTTGCAAGCTCTGGGACTCTGAATTTGAAGTTTTATTTTTTTCCCTGTGTTTTCTACCATAAGCCTAGGGTTAAAGGAGCATTGGTGTTTTGTTTACTCTTTGGAAGAAGGTATTAGTGGCTTTTTTTTTTTTTTTTTTTTTCATTTTGATGACTGGTTGGACTGGTCCTAAGGAGTACAGCGGTCACTCACAACGTGGTCATATAAGTGAGGTCATATTGGAAGGGTGTTAGAAGTTACTTAAAAGTTCCCTCAGAATGTTGTGGAAGATTCTCCCTTACTCCCAGAGAGTGAAATGTTGAGGCTGTGGAGTGTTGAATCTGTCAGAGTGGGACAGCAGATAGTCTTCAGACTACCCTGAATATCTGTGCACAGAAGGATTATTGTTTTCCTAACACAGGCTGATTTTAGTGGGTCACACTTTTTGTAGAAGATTAGCTATGAGATTGGATTTATCAAAATTTATGTGCTAGTTACTGCTAATGTGGCAGCAGGCGAGGAAGATCAGGGTCATTTGTAATGACTTCATTTGATTTGTACAGATTTCAGTGAATTACACCATTTTTTCCCATGCTGAGAAAATAGATAATGCCTCATAAATTTCCATCAACTCTTAAAAAAGTTTAACCTTAATTTTACAAACTTAGAGATAGCATAAATCTGATCAGTGAGGCATGGGTGATGGTGGTAGTGTCACAGCAAGGTCTTAATAAAATAGAACCTACAGGGAATCCATAGGAACCAAAGGGATGGCTGCATGCCCTTGGACAATCTTTAATGATGCAGTGCCCAAGGTTCACTTGTTCATTCATTCATCCATCTACCCATATTATTTTTTTGCAGTACTTTTCAATTGCATGGTATCCAATGCATTTCATTGAATCGAATTGGGTTGGATTTACAGAGAGAATGATACTTGGACCAAACCAACTTTTCTTTTGACCAATAACTGAGTTTTTACTTTTGGTGTATATTTTTTGTTGTTGTTGTTGGTAGGGAGACAAGGACTAGCTCAGAGGTAGTTGAATAGTCTTATTTCTTAGCCTCCCACTTTCTTTCCTAAAAAAAATTTATCTGAACTTCAGTGCACTTCAGCAAATAATATTAATCTTTGCCCTCATTTGCCACATCCTTTACCTAGACTGGTATCTCTCTTCTCAGTAACTCCTGATCCTGACCTGAAACTTTATTCAACAAGCCTTGCTAAATTCTTAGAGGGCCTATTCTTTCGAAGTATTACTAACATTCCATACTGTAACTTAAACATTGTCTGCTGTATAATTTGATTACTAGTTAATTAGGATTCTGTTTAATTTGATCAGAACCTCTGCAATGAAATCATTTTATATTAAAAATTACAAAATTTGATTGTTTCAAGGAAAGATCATTAGAGTGCCAATCAGGTGGTTAGAAAAAATTGGCATCAAATAATAAGACTAATCTTGTAAACAAATTGGAAAACAGCCAGAATAGCCAGTCTGAGCTTGTTCTCAAAGTGTGTCTGCAGGGAACTGAGAGCCAGTGAAAATCTTTCCAGTGGTCCTTTGGGCTCCCTTCTTGTGGCTCAGATAGTTGTAATAAAAAAGTAGCTACATATTATTGCCATGGACTAAAATGACTTTGATTCTCAAGTACTTTGTAGAGTTGTATGAAACAGCTCATACCATATACCTAGCAGAGTGTCTGGCACATAGCTATTTAATCACATTCATGGATGTAACCACTTTGTTTAAAAGCTTGGAGAAACCAGACTCTGCTGATAGAGCAAGACTGCCACACCTTAACTAACAGGGTATATTATTAAATAATTTAAAAATATATACATATTATTATTGCATTTGACCTGCCCTTAAGTTACTCTAAACCATTGTGATTTTAATATGGAGTTGAGTTCAATGAAGTTAATAGAAGAGGAATTAACCAGCGAATCAAACATGGGGAAGCTATTCCAGGGTGTGGCTTTGAGAAAGATCTTGGGCATTTAAGTAGGAGGGTCTTAAGTAACATTTACATTTTGAAGGCCTCAGAGGACTTCTTAGGTGAGCATATTCCCTATCTAACATGAGCTACTATGGCCAACATCTTCGGTATCATGGGCCTGCCAAGTAGCAGTAGCAACTGGGACACAACTCTGGATTCCTGGCTCTTGAATGGTGTTGACTATCTTTCAGCAAACAGGCCGTAGGTTTATTTTTTTGATTGTTACCTTAGGTAAAGAGCACTTGTCAAGGAGAGCACTGCCAAGTTGCTAGTCAGGCCTATCTATACATTTTATTCACACAGTTTCCACTGTAGACCAGCTTCTGAGGAGGTTTTTGCCATCAGTTTTGGAGGCAGGGTTTCATTCTGCCCTGCAGTCCCATTTTTGACTGGTGGCCTTAAGAGGGTTATTACTTTGTTGGCTGAAAGGCAGTAAAATTTTATGACATGCCATATGGAACTAAAGAAATAAGATGACTTCCTTTGTATGGTACCATTAGTCCTGAGTGGTACCCATCTCCTACCTTCGGCCATATTTCTGTCTTCTGAATAAGGTCCATACCAGTGGCTTGCATTAATATTGTTTTGGCTCCTAAAAGCTGTCATTTTCCTGAGGTGGCAGTTGTGGTGGAGCACTTTTCCTTTCTTTCCAATTTCTAGATACATTCATACATGGAATTGAAATGGCCTCTCTCTACCTGCTGTGCGTGTGGGACCTCCACACCTGTTCAGTCATGAAACCACTAATGAGGCCTCTCCTGTCCTATTCAGGATTTTGACGGAATATGAAATCTCATTACCCAGAGTCAATGAGTGACATCTGTTCCCCATCCCCCTCCTGACGAGATCATTCCAGCCGCTCTGTGCTGTGAAAAAGATGCGCCACTCAGAGAGAGAATTAGAGTCCAGAAAAGGTATCCTTCATTCCTTTGCCCAGTCAGAAGGCAAATAGAGCTTTCTAATATTCTGGCTCCCCGGCTCCCCAACCCTTGTACATTTTTATTTCCTGAAAGAATTAACACAAAAGGAAACTTCATTATTTCATACTTTTAAAAAAAATTCCATTTACTTCTGAAATGAGTCAAAACCTGGAAATGTGGACTTTTCTTGACAAAGAATATGTTAACCTGGAAACATCTAACTAAATAGATGAATGAATTGATTAAACGTTAAGTGGATCTGAAATGGTTATAATATAAAGGTCATTTATGAAGTCTGGCCTCTTTCAAATCCTTTTGGAAAGAAGAGGGGTATAAATAAATATACATGTATATAGTGAATGCGTACTATAAAATTTTTATTTGGAGGGTGGCAAACATAGTTATATATGAATATATATAACATATATAATATACATACATAATATAAATTATAGGTAATATAAAAGTTGTATAAAATACCATAGGACTACTTTATCTAAAATACCTCATTGTTTTCATTCATTATTCTTTCATTTATGGAAGTGGTCACTAAATAAACATTGAACATCTGTTATGGATTAGAAACTGTAATTGCTGCTGTGGCTACAAAGATGAATGAAAGCTTAGTGTTTAATAGATGAGACATGAGAATGTGGATCATTC
>NW_023603177.1:0-8126 GCF_014898055.3 Talpa occidentalis
TTTTAATTACTCTTTTACGAAGATATGCAGAAGCGATAGAAATAGGGCTTTGAACCTCCTTTCCCAGAGCCCACAGAGGCTTTCCATTCTCCAGTTCAATTCTGGGAGTCTCCCCCACCAACAGTAAATTAGATGTCCCTGTTTTGTATTTGCCTTGTGTCTCCCAATCCCCCTAGTGCATCCAGAAGTGATTGAATGAAGGCTTTGAACACAAGGAGATGTATTTTCCATTGGATTGTAGGCCAGAGGAGACAGCACATGCACGTCATGGGATCACCCACTTTTCCCCAGTGCTTAAGTCAGTGTTTGATGATTACAAGCACTTATTTAATGTGCATTTACTAAGGATGTGAATAAATAAGTCATCTATTTCTAACAAGACTATTTGAGAACCAACAGCTTCCCCATCCCCAGGGAAAAAGATTTTGTCTTCCACAGTGAGAATACTTTGGATTTCATTTGAAAAGGTAGAGACGGTGGAACAGGCTCATCAGGTTTCCACATTGGGAATAAGTTCAACAGCAGGGCAGAAAGAAATAAGAATCTTGTCTAGTTCTGGACATTCTTAGAGCTACACTCTCTCTGATAAAGAAAAACTGCAAAAGTTTCGGGACTTCACTTTGATGCATCTATGTGTTCACAGGGTCATCATATTACAGTCATTATGGCAGGAGGAACACTTTCCTCCCTGGTCTATTATAACTGGCCGTAATGTACCATAGAGGCTCAAGATGCTCTCTTCTTGACTGAGCCTGGAGAGTATCTATTTCACAGTGTATTCCCCTTAAAGGGAGAGTCTACAAATGGCAATAGACAAGGCACTTATCAGTACATAAGCATCGAAGACAGAATGAGAGTAAATGATGCACTTCATGGAGTTGCATTACTTCTTCAGCACAATTTGTTGCACTGAAAAAAAAGAGAGAGAGGAAAAAAAAAAGTAATTTGGTAAATGGACTCTAGTGACCTGAAAGAGTTAATGTGCTTCTTCCTACTAGAAACAGTGAGTCATTTAAACGTAGGCAATCTCTTCTCTACTGAGTTACATCCTTGCTGCAAGAGACATTTTAAAGTGGATCTTCACATCCTCCAAGGATGGAGGAAGAAGGTTTTTTTTTCATTGTCAATAGGAACTCCAAAATGAGTTTGTATTTTTTTTTCTTTTTTCCCTCATGATCTCAACCTGAGAACACACTGTCCTTTCATACATTTATAATCCCTGCTATGGGGAGGTACCTACTTGTTCTTAGTTTATCCACACAGTTTAAGGGATTGGTAATCTTCTATTATAAAATAGAGCTGGTCTGTCCTGCAAATGTTTTGATAGATTTCCATTAGTCAGTTTCTCTCTTTTTACTACCTGTTATCAATATAATTCTTGTTATTAAACATCTGCTTCCGGATATTCTAAGCATGACGTTGCTTACGTTGTTCTTTTAAAAATTATATCACTTTTCTATTTAGTCATAATTTAAATGAGTATTAAATGCATCAAGACCTTTTTTAATTATAATTTTCTCTCACAAATTCATCACGCATTATAAGATTCTGATAAATATGCTCCTGTGTTTTTTGCATTCTTTCCAAAACAGTTTTTCCCTAGGCAACCTCTCTTGAATTCCTTTATTTTCACACAACTTACATATCTAAGTGTTTCAATAGTAAATATTTCGTAAACATTAAACAGTCACTCACTTGGTTTTCAAATTCTAGGGCATGATTTCACAAATCATTTTCTTTTGCTGAGGATAACTGTGAGATGTACTATTTTCCCTGAACAAGTTTCAACCCTGCAAAGGAAATTTTATCTAGGAGAAAAACATTTCCTACTCTATTTTCTCTTCATGCCCTGGAGGTATATTTCAACATTCACAAAGTACCTGACTATCCTTATTTTCCTTAATGTCTATCCAAACAGTATCTGCTGTGTCAGCTAAAACATTCACAGCTTTCCTTTTTCAGGCTATCATATCTGTGCAATATTGAACCTTCCCCTTTCTTACTTGGTTTCTAGTTTCAGTAAACCTTATCCTAGCATTTTAAATCTTCCATCTTTCTCTGACTCAACCATATCACTACTATTTCAATAATATCATGCTTATCCCTGATACTCATACTTATCATCGATAAGACTTTGATGTAATAAATCCTTGATAAAATATCGTACTTATCCATGCTATGAGATATAATCAAAAATGAAAGCAGAAACTTAAGATACAGAGTAAAATATATTACTTGCCAATTTTCCACAGTAACTTTTCATCATTACTCCAAAATTACTTTTTAATGCAAAGAGTAGTTTCAATCACATTGAGGCCCACATGATTCAGATACTATCATAATCACAATTAGATTACATTACTGCAATCAGGAATGGAGATCATTAAGAGAAAGAATATAAATTGCTTTAGTTTTACAAGTACTGAGCTAGCAAAATTATAATTAATCTCCATTTATAATCTTTTCTTTCATAGAACTGCAAAGCATGCTACTTTTTTTAGGCCATCAATACAAATTAGAACTAAGTAATAAAGCCCTAACTACTACTACTGTGCTGCTCACAATTGAAGAAACTTCCACATTATGTAGAGAAGGCTTTTGCTACAAACGGTGCCCTTAGAGTAGATTGTTTCAATGCAATAAGCTCAACTATTACAAGGTGCTGTTAAAAACGGAATGCTGAAGAAACTATCTCTCTATTTAGAGTCATCAGTGTGCATTCCATTTCTTAAATGAGATGGTGCTACTCATGTGAGATGAAGAAATAATGACTTAGCAGACACAGCAAATGCATCATTTTGTGCATCCCAAGTTACAGTCTTTTAAAAATGCAGGAATAATAAGAACATGAAAAGATAAGTAAATTCAAATATAAACACAACCAATTCCAATTATTTGAATTGTTTCTTATTTTTTATTGGATGAAGTTGTGTGGTACCTCATTATTCTAAGTCCATTTATAGTCTGATATTTACCTTGTCAGTACTAGACCTTAAATCTCAAATTTTAGTGGAATGTATCAGTGAATACAGATCATAATAAAGGTAGACTGTCCAATATTATACAGGTTCATAAAACTTTTCCCACAATTCTGAAATCAATATTTTGAAACTCACTTGGTGGCCAGTTGACACTACATGAAGCCAACTTGATGTGATCTTATTTGCTATTGAAATTTGCTCTGGTTGACACAGTCTACTGGAGAATTCCTTGATACATTGTGTCTTGTCTTTATATACCATGTTATCCTTCTTAAATTAAAACAATTGTTCTCCAAAAGTCATCTTGTACCAAGAGCTTTAAAAAAGGAATTATGGAGCCAATAGTTGCATAGAGGTGATGGAAAAAACTGAGGCAGATTCTCAGTAGCCAATGACTCCTTTCCATTTGTCTCCTTGTCTTATTCCTTCCTTGTGGTGCATTTTTCTATCAGCTTCCCTGAGTCAGAGCTTTCACACATCATGCTGTGAATGAGGAGCATCTATGCATGATTCTGATTCGAAACTCCTGGAACTTGAGGTAGCAGTAATGGGGGATAATGGGAACCCTGCTTGGTACCACCAGTTTTGAATCCACACCTTCAGTTATCCAAGTCACCCATGGTCCCAATGAGCTGCATAGGTATTTTTGGTTTCTTTGTATACCAAACAAGCTTTATTTGGGTACCTATTTCTTCACACCTCCTACTTTTCACATAGCAGGTATGGACTGTTGATAACAATGTCTGGCATAATTAGAGAATTATAATTCAATGAATCTTAGTGTTCAAAATGTTACCATTATTATTAAAATATTTGCACTGTGTTAATAGAAAAACAAAGTATTGGTTTGGGGAAATCAAAGTATCAGAGATCAAGCTATAGATGGCTTAATGGAAATGTTGAGCCATTCCCATGTGCACTGAGCTATTTTTAAGACTGATTCAAAAGACATTAAGTCCATAAAGAAGAGGTCTAAAAATTCTGTTTATTGATAACAAAATCCTCTAATAATCACAGACAAAGTTGGCTGCATAGATTATAAAAGTCGTAAATTATAAAACACCCTGACATTTGATAAACTTAGATTGCAGGAATTCATAATGATCTTTTGCAAAAAGAAGAATGGGTAAAAATAATATTAAGGGAAATACTTAGTCATCTGATTTTAACTATAAAAACAGAATAAAAATTTTATTTATAGATAATTGGTTTAGCTTAAATTGTTAAAAGGATATATTAGATGGTTCTATGCTGAATAAAATTTAATTAAACAATGCACACACTGCTATCCAAATCGTATTTTTACTGTAGAGTGAAATAGTCATAATTTAAAAGAACAAAATGCTAACTATGCTTATAGGCAATGAAATTAGTTTTTAGTGCTAATAAACTCATGCTTTGTGGCTATAATATTCCATGGCTTCATGCTAAGATTTTTCAAGAAAATTTGAAAGCTTTTAGAATTTTTTTGTGTCAAAGAGGACAATATGTAGAGTTTGATTCAGAAAGAAAATTAAGAGGAAAAAGAGGTTGATATCAAATTTGAGCTCACTTATTATAAATTTTGGAGAAATTATATTTTCTAAGAGACTGTAAATGAAAATAAAGAATAAAAAATAAAGCAAATTGTAAGGAGCAAATTATTCTCTACTTCATTTGAAACAATTATAAGTATAATATATTAGTATTATGTTTGCTCTTCCAATACCAAATAATTAACTAATTAATTATATAATATACCTGAATCAAATGCCCATAGGATACTTTTCATATCAATGAAAAGACTTGTGTTTAACATTAAGGAGATAAACAAAATAGGCTATAAATGCATTTCAAAATGCTATGAATGAATGAGAATATTCTGCGTGTGTGTGTGTGTATGCATCATCTCTGAAGTTTACATTTCTTAGATGAATATTTAAGCTTCTCTAGTACTTATTTTCAATTCACTTTTAAATTCATATAACATGTCCAACTTCATTATTTCTTATCAAGAGCACTTGGAACAAGGCATAATGACCAACTTTATCTACTTGTCTTAGGGAACATTAGGGTATAATTCACTTGTTTTTTTAAGATTTATTTTTTTCTTTATACAAGATCTGGGGTACAGACCAGATGCCTGGAGGGTAAGAGGATTCACCTGAGACAGAATGGGGAACAGAACAGGCAGACTGACTAATTACACTGCTGAGGGAAGCAGCGGGCGAGACAGGAGAGGTCTGATGCACCATTTGGGACCCTCACTGGCCAGCCGGGATCAAACTGGTGCTGCAGAGGCTGCTGACAGCTTCACAGCACAGCGCTCAACCACCTGCACCACCAGGAGAGGACTAACTCACTTGTTAATAGATCTTGCGGCGAGGGAATGGTGAATGTTGAATGGTTGTAGAGAAAGAAGTAAAAGTAGAGGCAAAAACAATAAGGACTTCAGGTGTGGAAAGGAAGAAAGGGGGGGTCATCAATATTTTGAAGAAAGTACTCACTCAAGCCAGGAGATAATGGAAAGGAACAAATTGGAAAAAGAACAGCAATATTCTCTATTGTTTTGAGTCTGCACAGTTAGAAATACAGTTCCATTACTCTCCTACATTGTTGGTGGGAGTGCAAACTGGTCCAGCCACTGTGGAAAGCTGTCTGGAGGTTTCTCAGTCTACTAAAATGGAGCTACCATACAACCTGACAATTCCACTCCTAGGGATCTACCCAAAGGATACAAAAACATTGATTCAAAAGAACACCTGTACCCCTATGCTTATTACAGCACTATTTACAACAGGTAAAACCTGGAAACAACCCAAATGCCCAAAAATAGACGACTAGATCAAGAAGATGTGGCATATATACACAATGGAATATTATTCAGCAATCAAAAAAGATAAACTCATGCCATTCACAGCAATGTGGATGGAGCTAGAAGGAATTATGCTCAGTGAAATAAGCCAGAAGGAAAAAGAAAAAAAAATATCAGATGGTTTCACTTATAGCAGGAATATAGGGGAACCCAATAAGACACCAGTGTAAAAAATAATAACAGTACAAAACATAACAAAGTAAAACCAGACAATTATAAATCAGAGACATCCTGCAGGGGAGGAGGAGGGAGAAGGATCAGAGGGAGGGAGGGAGGAGCACAGGGGGCTTAGGTGATGGTGCACGGGTGCATTGGTGAAGGAAACTCTATGGGGACTACACCTGAGGAAGTGGGGGGAAGCAAACATTGTTTAAAAATGAACGATGATGTAAAAAATTAAAAAATAATAAAAAGTTTAAAAAAGAAATATAGTTCCATTAAGAATTAAGGACATAGTCATAGTAACTTTCCTGAAATACAGGGGAACAAAAATACTTTATTTTCTTTTCCCCCTTTCTTTAAATTTTCCTTTTTTCCTTGATATAAAGTAAAAAACAAGGAGTGAAATAAGAAAATTCAGAGTAACCAAAATTTTGTTACATTTCTGCCAGGTGTAATTAACAAAATAGTAGTGAATGTTGGAGATAGTCTATGTCTCCTGAGAGTTTATCAAAAATTTGAACTCTCAAAATGAAAATAAAGGTCTATCTCAATGACTTTTTCTTTAGTCATGAGAACCAGAGATGTGACTTTCTGCTATTTAGACATCTGGGTTGACAACCAGAGAGAGAAGTTGCAGAGGGGAAGATAATGATAATGTACTATTTTTACGGCTTATGGACCATACCCAGGAAGAATGAGGGTTCTAGTTAATAAAAGAATTTGTAAAAGTGTAATTAATTAGTAAAACAAGCCTATGTTGAAATTGCAGACACATAAACTAGGTGACCCCACCCAAACCTCGCCTGTGTTAGTCTTTGTTGTCACTGTCCAGTTATTGCTGGCACAGGAGAGAATTGTATTTCTCAACTCCTTATTGTACCTTACTAGACATGTGACTTGTTCTGGCTAAGTTATGAACGTTAGTTAGGAATTATAATTTGTTTAGCCCATATGTTGTTTGTGGAGATCTCTTTTTCCAGCATAACGCTGGCTAATCTTCCAGATAGCTGTTTCATATCTTGATTGTGGAGTGAGACAGCTAACAACATAAAACTGAGCCCTGTTTAAGATTCAATTTTCATAGATCATAAAATTAAGTATTTTTGCTGTATAACTTGTGAATTGATATTTACCATATCATAATTTACCCCACCTGTCTGGTATGCCATCTACACTTCTGAATTAAAATATAAATACTAATCAGAAGAAAGTAAGCATAGTGCTAAGAAAAGGGATTAAAGAGGGTGAATGACACAAAAACAAATGGCATTTCTCCTGGAAGGAAAAACTCAAGAAAACTGGAGAAAAGTTAGAGCAAATAATTCCCAAATGGAGATAATATGCTCTCTATAAATTTTTTAAACCTTAAAAAACACTTGAATTCAAACAGATATTAAAAATCAACAGTAGGCCTCCCCGGTGGCGCAGCGGTTGAGCGCTGGTTGTGAAGCTGCCCGCGGCCTCTGCAGCGCCGGTTCGACCCCCGGCTGCTCCCCGGCCACTGGAGGAGGATCCCACATGGCGCACAGACCTCTCCTGCCGCCTGCTGCTCCCCTCAGCAGTGTACTTCGGTCCTTCTGCCTGCTCTGCTTCCCGCTCTGGCTCTGGTGAATTCTCTCACCCTCCCGCACTTCTGACTATACCCAGT
The DNA here is from genome assembly GCF_014898055.3 of Talpa occidentalis. Lineage (NCBI taxonomy): Eukaryota > Metazoa > Chordata > Mammalia > Eulipotyphla > Talpidae > Talpa > Talpa occidentalis. The sequence continues at coordinate 7,646 of NW_023603177.1, forward strand.
GCTTGTATAAATAAATAAAATAAATCTTTAAAAAATAAATAAAAATCAACAGTAGATAAGAATATAAGAAAATAATAAAAATACTTTAGAAATAGAAAGTCATCATCAAATGAGTCAAGTGAATCAGGAACTGATTCAATATAGTATGAGTAGAAGACGTTATTGAGTAAAAATAATATAGAAATAATAGTAATGTTAATAGAGTCTAAGCAATATTGGGCAAGTATTTCAATATCAAATTCACAAAATAGACATATAAAAGTGCAACTAATCTATGAAATGATGCTTCATATACTTACTAAATAAGGAAATATGAATTAATATAATACTGTGATAATGTTCTATGTCCTTAAGACTGGCTAAATTTTTAAACACTGACAGTTTTGGGTCTTTTAAAGAAATCCTTTTTGAATTCTGTTTTCAAATATTCCTCATTAAAGTAGAAAACCAACAAAATTAAGAGCAATAACCCAAGAAAATT
>NW_023603178.1:0-8123 GCF_014898055.3 Talpa occidentalis
CCAGCCGGGATCAAACCTCTGCAGACAGCTTCACAGTGCAGTGCTCACCGCCTGCGCCACCAGGGAGGCCCTTATCTTCATTCTTGATGAACTTTTTTATTAGATAAAAAATTCTAGGTTCGTCTCTTTGTAAATGTGCCATTTTCTCCTCCTCTGCTTTCTAATGAAAAATTAGAAGTCATTTGAATCCATATTCTATGTGTCTTTTTTTTTTCTGGTTGTTTCTTAATTTTGGCAGTTTGACTATGTTTCTGGACATGGATTTATTTGATATTCCTACTTGTTCACTTACCTTGTTTTCTTACTGTGGTGAAATATACTGTAGGCGGTAGGAATGGGCAGAGCAGGTGTCTATGATTGGCAGATGGCGCAAAGGATGAAGTGAGTCCTGGAGCCCTCTGTGGCTTTTGCAAGCTTTTATTGGGATTTACCAGTTACACGGCAGACTGGCAGGTCTCCCAGCCCCCGTGAATCTTCACTCTTTCTGGGCTCTCCAGCGTTCTCTGGTGGCCTCTGCTTCTCTTTCTCTCTGCTGGCGTCCCCTTGACGCTGCCCTCTCACCCAGGTGAACCCACCTATGTATGTATGGCCCACACCCTATTCCAGGTGCCCGCCATCAGGCATGCATTCAGGACACAGGGTTCCATCATCATCCTAATGCGGGAGGGCAGAAAAGCCTGATTATTTACCCCATATTACATAACATAAACTTTACCACTTTTTTTTTTTAAAGATTTTTATTTATTGTTTATTCATCCATTTATTATTTATTTATACAAGCAAGGGGTACAGTCAGAAGCATGGGAGGGTGAGAGAATTAGCCAGAGCGGGGAGCAGAGCAGGCAGAAGGACGAAGTACACTGCTGAGGGGAGCAGCGGCGCAGGAGGTCTGCGCGCCATGTGGGACCCCCCTCCCGTGGCTGGGGGCAGCCAGGGATCGAACCGGCGCTGCAGGGGCTGCGGGCAGCTTCGCAACCCAGCGCTCAACCGCTGCGCCACGGGGAGGCCCAACTTTACCACTTTTGAATGTACCTTCTGTAGCATTAATACATTCATATTGTTGTACAACCATCATTACTTTTTTTTTTTTTTTTTTTGGTGGGACCCTCACCAGTGGTGGGGATCGCACTGGGTGCTGCAGAGGCTGCGGGCAGCCTCGCAACCCAGCGCTCAACCACTGCACCACCAGTGGAGGCCCAGCCATCATTACTTCTTTCTTCTTTGGATCTTTTCATCTTCCCAAATGAAATTCTGTATCCATTAAACGATGATAACTCTTTATTATCCTCTACCCAACTCACTCAGCTTCTTGAAGTTGTAGATTTAGATTTTTCTCAAACATGGCAGCTTTTGGTCATTTGTTTATTCAGATATATTTTTTAGTATCACATTCTTTTTTTTCCTTTCTGTTTTTCTGGTGACATGACTTTAAAACCTTTATTATGGTTCTGAGACTATTACTATTTTAAAAGTTTTAAAAAAATTTTATAATAGCTGCTTTGATGTCATCAGATAATTTCAACATCTGTGACATTTTGTTATTGGGGTCTTGTTTGTGTTTTCCCATGAGAATTGAGATTTTCATGTACTTGTATACCAGGTGATTTGGAATTGTACCCTGGATGTTTGATGATGTTAGAACTGTTCTTGTTTAAACCTATGGTGAATTTGTTTTTTTTTTTTTTTTTTTTTTAAATTATTTTTATACATATAAGAACTGGGGTATAAGTCAGAGATGCGGGGGGAGAGAGTTCACCAGAGACAGAGTGGAGAGCAGAACAGGTGGATCTACTGAAATACACTGCTGAGGGGAGCAGCAGACAACACAGGAGAGGTCTGCTGCGCCATGTGGGTTAGCTCCCTGTCTGGGGATCGAACTCATGCTGCAGTGGCTGGCAATATTTGATAGTGCTGAAACTTTAACCCCTGTGCCACCAGGGAGATCCTGATACTTTGTTTTAACAGCATTTCACTTGGTTGGTGACAGACTGTGCATCCCAACTGACTTGTGATTGCAATGTTGGTTCAGTTTTCAAAGCCTTTGCACTAGTACTTGACTCTGTTGTGTATGTACCAACCTGTGGTCAGCCAAGGGGGAGTAATGTCCATTAGCTCCTGTCTCAAAAGCACTAATTAGGGTGCTAATTAACAGTGTACTAAGTAGGGTGCTAACTAGCAGTGTCCTAATTAGGATCAATTCCATGCATGCATGCATAAATTAGGGTTGAGCCCAAGAGTTCATCAGTAGCTTTATGGGTCACTTTCCTGAATTCTTGTTCTCTCTCTCTGGTTTCTGGTTCCCTGGGACCCACCTCTTTGGTCCTCTGGCCAGAAACCACTTACAAGAATTGTGCCACAGTTTTTGGAAGGCAATGAGAGAAAAAGAAACAAGGTTTGAGTCCACCACCAAGTAGAGAGGAAGGAATTCGTTAGCATTTTTGCTCCTGTATTTTTATCTTCCTAGCTGATTTTGCTGCCACTGTGGAATTGTCTCAGACTTAGGTTGTGAAAGAATGGAGGAGAGGAGAGAAAATAAACTAGAAATTTCTCTGTTTACTTTGAGCTTGAGGAGTTCCTTTCCACTCCTTGAACTAAAACTAAGTTGTTTCTCCTGGATATGTATATTGACACCAGTGGTGTTCATTTCTTGGTTTCATCCTGTACTGAATTCAGGCCAAGGGATTCCAGACAGGAAAAGAAATACAGCAAACTCATTGTCAGTTCAGTCGTACTTTGAACTCAGTGATCTTTCCTGGTCATCCTTCTGATATTTACTTTTTAATACTGAAGTAGCTGCACAATGCAGTCTGTCCAGGTTTTATTTATTTATTTTTTAAAAGATTTATTTATTTATGAATGTAAGAACTGGGGTACAGGCCAGAGGTGGGGGGTGAGAGGTTTCACCAGGGACAGAGTGAGGAACAGAACAGACAGACTGACTGAAATACACTGCTGAGGGGAGCAGCAGGCGAGTCAGGGGAGGTCTGCTGCACTATGTGGGTAGCTCCCTGGCCGGGGATTGAACTTGTGATGCAGAGACTGTGGATAGCGTCATAGTGCTGTTGTGCTTAACCCTCACCCACCAGGGAGGCCCCTGTCCAGGTTTTTATAGTTTTGTTTGGGAGAGAAAAACTGATGTTTATTTGCTGCATGAAATTGGACACAGTAAAATTGCTTTTGCATGATGACCTATTGCTATGTAGTTATTTCAAATGTTTTCTAAAAATGACATTAGGAAAAGTCATTTTTCTGTACTAGATCATCATAATTATAATAATTATAGCACACAGGAATAAATTACTAGAAAGATATTTCTGCCTTTTTCATGAAAAAAGAGACACATTTTGGGCCTCCCTGGTGGCTAAGAGTTAATTCTCAGTGCCAGTACTACTCCAGCCCGCTGCCATAGCCTGAGTTTGATCCTCGGCCAGGGAGCTAACCCACATATGGCGCAGCAGACCACTTCTGTCTTGCCCGCTGCTCCCCTTAGCAGTGTGTTTCAGTAAATCAACCTGCTCTGCTCCCCACTCTGTCTCTAGTGAATCCTTTCACCCACTATACCTCTGGCCTACATCCCAGTTCTTCTATGCAAAAATAAATAAATAAAATCTTTTTTTAAAAAAGACAAAATTTCATGGTTTCTTTTGACATAATCTAAAATCTGGCATAATATATTCTTGTGTTAAGGAGATTTGAAAGGTCTGGGAAGTGAGTATATACTGCTAGAAACCCTGAAATGGGCGGCCTCCCTGGTGGCACAAGGGCTTAAGTCTCAGCACTATCAAGCTAGCAGCAGCCACTGCAGCACAAGTTCAATCCCCGGCCAGGGAGGTGGCCCACGTGGCCCAGCAGACCTCTCCTGTCTTACCCACTGCTCCCCTCAGCAGTGTATTTCATTAGATCTGCCTGTTCTGCTCCCCACTCTCTCTGGTGAATCCTCTCACTCCCTACATCTTTGGCCTACACACCAGGTCTTGTATAAAATGAACAATGATGTAAAAAAATTTAAAAAAATAAATAGATAGATAGATAGATAGATAGATAGATACCCTGAAATGTTATATGGTAGACACAGTTCAGAAACCAAAATGACATTGATTTACTTCTAAGTTAAGGATTGCTGTTTTTTTTTTAATTTTTTATTTTTTAAGATTTATTTATCTTAAAAAGAGCACACAAGAGCTGGGGTTCAGGTCAGAGATGCAGGCATGAAAGGATTCAGCAAAGACAGAGTGGGGTACAGAACAGGCAGACTGACTGAAATACACTGCTGAGGGGAGCTGCAGGCGAGACAGGAGAGGTCTGCCTCGCCATGTGGGTTGCTCCCTGGCCTGCCAGGGATTGAACTTGTGCTACAGAGGCTGCGGATTGCTTCCTAGTGTGGTGCTTAAACACTTGTGCCACCAGGGAGGCCATTTTTTTTTTTTATGTGTTTTATTAACTGTCATTAGAAAAGAATCTAGATTAGTTAAATATTGGTAATTTCTCACTCCACTTGTAACAAATTATTAATTATATAAGTTCACTTGTTAAGCATGTTATATAGCTTTATTAAAGAATTGTTATTGTTTTATTCTGATTGCTCTAGCTGATTCATATTAATGTGTTCATATGTTCTACATAATCATTTTATTTACACTATTTTATGTTGATATGAAACTAATGATTTATAGTATCTCTCTCAGGTCTAATCTGGTAAATACTTTATGTGCATTATTGTAGTAGACTATCCCAGAAAAGTTGAATTGGAGAAGAATAGCTAAGGATTACCCCCTTTCTTCTGAGTTACTGATTATGATTCTATACTTCGTTTCCTATTTTGTGTGTAACCTTGAGTTGAACCTTAGGAGTTATTATATTGTCTTTGTTTATAGTATATTCAACAGAACATAAGAGCAGATTGTTCCAATATTGACAAAATTCTTGAACCACCTGAAGGCCAGGATGAAGGTGTATGGAAGTATGAACATTTGAGGTAGGTCCTTATATCAAATTGTAATAGTACTTTCTGTTAAAAATAGCCTATAATGTTAATAAACAATTATGAATCATAAATAAAATTTGTAACCACAGACCAAAGAGCCAAATCTAAAGCTTTTGTCTTTTTAACTTAAAAAAATTTTCAATTTTGTTCTTTATTGATTGTTTTCTACCTTTATGAATTTGGGCTTTGTTATCTTTTAAAGAAGAGTTTTCTTTAATCCTTAATCATTAATGTATTATTTCCATTTACCCACTCATGAATAGCTATATGTTAGAGAGGATCAACACCAGGTTCCAATGTAGCCCTGGTAGGTGATGAGTTAGTTACCCATTAACTATCGTGAGCTTCCACTCTTCCCTTTGGTAAATAAGATTATAATCCTGAAATAAGGGATTTTGGAGCTCTTCATAGTATCTTTTGAATGAGAAATTGATGACTAGTACATAGAGTTAACTTTAGAAGCAAATATATCCTGAAGCTACTAGATGTTTCTTGAAGGTACAAATTTTTTAATGTAAATGGGAACTGATGAGTTGATAGATTACATAATAGCAAATGCAGTATGAGATATATGTTGTTGGCTTTTACGTTGCTTTTTCAGTAGTAAGTGGAGTAGAATAATGGCTTTTCCTGAATAAATTAGATCACATTTCCTGTGATGACTTCCTCAACTTTTAAACAAAGCACTTTTTTTTTTTGGTGCTGCGGGCCTGTCTATATATTCCTAAGACATAATGTCATAACATTTCAGCTCTTTCAGGATACTAAGACTTCTTTGTATTCTAGGAGTTTCTTTGAAGTCACTTAACCACTTGTTTGAATTTTTTAAAAATATATGTTAATATATGATAATGGAAAGTATGAGGATATTTTCCCCTTTTTATTTTATTTTTTTCCCCTCTCCGCTTGCATTTTTATTTTTTAATAACTTTTTAAAGATTCATTTTTTAAAAAAAAAATATTTATGCATACAAGAACTGGGGTACAGGCCAGAGGTGTGGGTGGTTAGAGGATTCACCAGAGACAGAATGGGAACAGAACAGGCAGACTGACTGAAATACACTGCTGAGGGGAGCAGCGGGCGAGTCAGGAGAAATCTGCTGCGTCATGTGTGTCACCTCTCTGGTCGGGGATCAAACTCATGCTGCAGTGGATATGGGTAGCTTCATAGAGCTGCGTTCTAACTCCTTGCACCACCAGGGAGGCCCTATATATGCCTTTAGAGTCAGATCAACCCTGGGTTTGCACTCCAGCTGTGCTACACTCTACTGTGTGTCATTGAGCTCATCACCAATCTTTCTGATCCTTCTGTTTCTCTTCCATAAATCAGATATGGTTCTAATAATATCAGTGAATTGGTGGATGTAAAGATCCTGGCACAGACTTTGGACCACAGTAGATGGTCAATAAATGTTTCCTTATTTCTTCCCTAATTACTTCTGTGAATTTTGTGAGAAAACAAAAAGAAGTCTCTCTTTGGGTGTTGTTTAAGGGAGAGGGGCTTGGTATGATAACAGACCATAAAGAAGAGGCTGGCTTTCCAATAACAGATCTTATTAATTAACTAAAACAGAAAAGTAACTGATTCATGTAGTATTTTCAGTGTACTGAGTATTTTCCATCTAAATTTACCTTTGTTCTTATGATGTTACTAAATAATTGCTGTTGTTATAGGTTAATATAACTGATAATATTATGATTTTAATGCAAATTGGATCCTGATTAAAGTCAAATCTCCTATTAGCCCATACTGAACATTTGTGATTGGGAAAAGATGCCCCTCTTCAGTGGATGCAATTCCATGTCAGGATACATGGTTTGGTATAGGCTGGGTTTCAGCTCTGGCTAATCTCTTCAGTTGCACACTTGTGTTGTTAGCCCTATATTGAATTAACTTAAAGCTGTTGCATTAGCACTATTATAGATTGTACCATAACACTCCCAAATCAGCTTAATTTTGCTGTTAGCCAAGAGCAAGTTGGATTAGAGGACAGACTTGCTTATCATCACTTCCTGGGAAACAACTCAAAATACACAGCATACAGTGTGATATGGAGCAGTAGAGGGGGATGTGATTTAGAAATAGTCTTAGTTTTGTAACCTAAGAACAGCCATTATTAGTCATCTGGACAGGAAATACAGACAACTGAAAATTAACCCTTTTATTTGCTTTCTTCTATCATAATGAACTTTAAGTAAATACAGTTTTTTTATACCTATTTTGTTTCAAATGTATACATGTGGTCCCCCTCCCCCCTCATTGGGCTCTTACTTTTGTTATGTAGGTTTTACCTTTGTATTTTTAGGGAGCTAAAGTGTTTTTATTTGTTCAGTGGATAAGTATAGTAGTGATCTTCTACTTTGATAAGATTTTTAGAGACCACATTTAGTATTTGACAGCTGTAGAATAAATATCTTTGTGACATAGGGAATTAATTGCTTTTGCATGTCAAATAACAGGTCTGTCTAAATATGATCAGAATTTCATGTAATTTCATCCATTCCTTTTTTTTTTTCCTAAAGAACATTTATTGAATTTTACTATGTTCCAGGCATTGTTCTAGGTTTTTTTTTTTTTTTTTTTTTTTAAGAGGCACGTATTATTTATTTATTTATTTTTTGTTTATACATGCACTGGGTACAGTCAGAAACGCGGAGGGTGAGAGAATTCACCAGAGCCAGAGCGGGGAGCAGAGCAGGCAGAAGGACCGAAGCACACTGCTGAGGGGAGCAGCCGGCGGCAGGAGAGGTCTGCGCGCCATGTGGGACCCTCCTCTGGTGGCTGGGGAGCAGCCGGGGATCGAACCTGTGCCGCAGAGGCCGCGGGCAGCTTCGCAACCCAGCGCTCAACCGCTGCGCCACCGGGGAGGCCCCATGTTCTAGGTTTTATAATTCTCAGTCTGGCAATTTTAGAAGGGAAGTATATCATGAAAAAAATGCTCAACAGGGTGCCTCCCTCGTGGCCTAGGGGTTACGTCTCAGCACTATCACTGATCAGGCCTGAGTTTGATCCCTGGCCAGGGAGCTAACTGACGTATTGTGCAGCAGAACTCTCCTATCTCGCCTGCTGTTCCCCTTAGCAGTGTATTTCAGTAAATCTTCCTGTTCTGCTCTCCACTCTGTCTCTGGGGAATCCTCT
>NW_023603180.1:0-8113 GCF_014898055.3 Talpa occidentalis
GCAGGGTTCTGCGCTTCCCTCCCTTCTAGTCCTCTTTTATGGCAGTTTCTTCTTCGGGCAATTCGCTGGTGTCACCCGTTTATCTTCGTGTCCCGGTTCTCACTGGGACCTGCCGCTTTTCCTCCCTATTCACTTTTTTTTAATGGGAGATCTTACTCGCAGCGTCTCCTCGCCGCCATGTTGCAATATTTGTTCTATTTCTTTGAACAATGTCATTGAGATTTTTATTGGAATAGCATGGAATCTGTATATTGTTTTTGGGAGGATGGGCATTTTAATAATGTTAATTCTTCCAATCCATGAGCAGGGGATGTCTTTCCATTTCTTTGTGTCTTCTTCAATTTCTTTTAACAGTGTTTTATAATTTTCTTTGTATAGCTCTTTCACCTCTTTTGTTAGGTTTATCCCAAGTATTTCATATTTTGGTTTCAATTATAAAAAGGATGGTTTCTTGATTTCTTCTTCTTCAGATTGATTGTGTATAGGAAGGCTACTGATCTTTGTGTGTTGATTTTGTATCCTGCTACTTTATTGATCTGGTTGATTATTTTTAGTAGTTTTTTCTGAGGAGTTTTTAGAGTTCTCTATGTATTTTATCATATCATCTGCAAATAGTGATAGTTTTACTTCTTCTTTCCCTATCTGGATTGCTTGTATGTCTTTCTCTTGTCTTATTGCTCTGGCTAGGACTTCCAGTATTATATTGAAAAGCAGTGGTGAGAGAGGACATCCTTGTCTTGTTCCTGATCTTAAAGGAAAGGCCTTCAGATTTTTGCCATTGAGAATAATATGGCAGTGGGTTTCTCATATATTGCTTTTATCATGTTAATGTATTTTCCTTCTATCTCGAGAATTTCAAGGGCCTTCATCATAAATGGATGTTGGACTTTGTCGAATGCTTTTCTCAGCGTCTGCTGATATGTTTACATGGTTTTTTATTTTTTCTTTTTGTTGATGTGTTGGAGTACACTTATTGATTTACCTACATTGAACCATCCTTGTGTCCCTGGGATATATCCCACTTGATCGTGGTGTACTATCACTTCGATGCATAGTTGGATTCTGTTGGCACGGATTTTGTTGAAGATTTTTGCATCAGTGTTCATTAAGGAGATTGGCGATTGGCCTATAATTTTTTTTTTTTGTGTGTGTGTGTGTGCTGTCTTTGTTTGGTTTTGGTATTAGTGTAATGTTGGCTTCATAGAACGTATTTGGTAGTATTTTTTTCTTTTTCAATTTTTTGAAGAGTTTGTGTAAGACAGGCACTAATTCACTGTTGAACATTTAGTAGAATTCTCTTGTGAAGCCGTCTGGACCTGGGCTTTTGTTTTTGGGAGTGCTTTGATTAATGCCTCAAGTTCGCGGCTTGTAATTGGTCTGTTTAATTGTTCTATTACTTCTCTGTCCAGCTTTGGATGATTATACCATTCTAGGAATTTGCCCATCTCTTCTAGGTTGTTGAATTTGTTTGCATATAAGTGTTCATAGTAATCTATGATTATTCTTTTGATTTGTACTGAGTCTGTTGTGATTTCTCCTCTTTCATTTATAATCCTATTTATATGTGTTTTCTCCCATTTGTTCCTTGTGAGCCTGGTTTGTCTATTTTGTTTATTTTTTCAAAGAGCCAACTTTTGGTTTCATTGATTTTTTTTTTTTGTGACCATTTTGTTATTTCTGCTTTATTTTTAATTATTTCCATTCTTCTATGGGCTTTAGATTTTTGTTGTTTGTTTGTTCTTTTTCTAGCTCTTTGAGATGTGAGATTAGGTTGTTCTTTGAGTTCTTTCTTGTTTGTTGATGTGAGCCTGTATTGCTATATATTTTCCTCTTATTACTGCTTTTGCTGCATCCCATACATTCTGGAAAGTGGTGTCCTCCTTGTCATTCAACTCTAAGTATTTTTTTTGTGATTTTTTTTTTAATAGAGGCATGTTTTATTTATTTGTTTGTTTGTTTGTTTTGTTTATGCATGCACTGGGTACAGTCAGAAACGCAGGAGGGTGAGAGAATTCACCAGAGCCAGAGCGGGGAGCAGAGCAGGCAGAAGACCGAAGTACTGCTGAGGGGAGCAGTGGGCGGCAGGAGAGGTCTGCGGGCCATGTGGGACCCTCCTCCGGTGGCCGGGGAGCAGCCGGAGATTGAACCTGTGCCGCGAAGGTCACAGGCAGCTTCACAACCCAGCATTCAACTGCTGCACCACCGGGGAGGCCCAACTCTAAGTATTTTTTAATTTCTTCTTTGATTCCTCATTAGTCCAGTGGTCTTCCAGTAGTATGGATTTCAATCTCCAAAGTAAAGGGTTCCTTGTTTTCTTTTCATGATTTATTTCTAGCTTGATACCTTTATGATTGGAGAAGAGAGTTGAATGATTTTGATCTGAAGATATTTGTCCTATGGACCAGTATGTGATTGATTCTGGAGAATGATCCATGTGCACTTGAGAAAAAATGTGTGCTCAGATTTTATTGGGTGCAGTGTCCTACAGAATGTCTGTTAAGTCCATGAGTTCTATGTCTTTATTTAGGGCTTGAGCATCTTTATTTTTTTTAAAGATTTATTTATTTATTATACAAGCACTGGGTACATCAGAAGCGTGGAATGGTGAGAGAATTCACCAGAGCCAGAGCAGGGAGCAGAGCAGGCAGACTGATGAAGTACACTGCTGAGGGAGAGCAGCGGGTGGCAGGAGATGTCTGAGAGCCAATGTGGGACCCTCGCCGGGACCAGGGATCGAACCGGAGCTGCAGAGGCTGTGGGCAGCTTCGCAACCAGCACTCAACCCGCTGCGCCACCGGGGGGGCTCCCTTCTTTTTTATTTTTGTCTCGTTGCTCTGTCCATTGGTGACAGTGGTGTGTTGAAGTCTCCCCACTCTATATGTATTTTCTTTAATGTCTGTTTTCAGAGATGATAATAATTGTCTAATATATTTTGGTGCCCCTTCATTTGGAGAGTATATGTTGATGAGTGTACATCTTCCTGATGTATTTCCCCTTGATCATAAAGTAGTGTCCATCTATGTCTCTTTTTACCATTTTTTGAATTTGAAGTTTATTTCATCTGACAAAGAATGGCTGTTCTTGTCTTCTTTTTGGTCCATCCTTGCTTGTAGGATTGTTTTCTAACCTTTTACTTTCAGTCTAGGTTTATCTTTTGTGGTTAAATGTGTTTCTTGGAGATAGCAGAAGGTTGTATTTTGTTTTTAATCCCGTGTGCTACTCTGTGTCTTTTTATTGATGAGTTTAATCCATTTACATTTAGAGTTATTATTGATATGTTGACATCTGTATTTGCCTTTTTTTTTTTTTGGTCTTTTTTGTGATTTTATTCCTTGTTTTATTCTGTTCTTCTTGTTCATTCTTCTTCATTGGTTTTGGCTTTAGGACTTCTTGTAGAATTTTTTGGAGTGGGGGTTTAGTTGTAATGAATTTCTAGAGTTTTTGTTTGTCTGAGAAGGTCCATAGTTTTTCTTCCTAGAGGAAGGAGAGCTTTGCAGGGTAAAGTATTCTTGGTTGGCATTTGCTGTGTTGAAGTTTGCTGAATATGTTACTCCATTCTTTTCTTGCCTATAATGTTTCTTCAGAGAAGTCTGAAGTTACCTGATTGGTTTTCCTTATAAGTTATCTGTTTTCTTTTTCCCCTTGGTTTCATTATTTTTTCCTTGTCTTGGACTCTTGCAAGCTTTACTATTATGTGTGTTGTTTGTAATTTTCTTTCATTGTGGTAATTGGGAGTTCTCATTTCTTGCATGTCTATATTTGTCTCCTTTTTCATGCTTGGGAACTTTTCTTCAATCATCTCCTTGAATAATTTCTCATTCCTTTGTCTCTCCCCTCACCTTCTGTAATGCCTATAACTCTTACATTTCCTCTCTTCATGGAGTCTGATAATTGTCTAAGAGTCTCCTCATAAGTCTTCATTTGCACTTCTCTCTCCTTTTCTCTTTTGGCTTTTTTTTTGTTTGTGTTTTTTTTTTTTGATAGTACTGATCTGTTCTTCCATTTCATTGATTCTTTATCTCCTCTAGTAATCTTTCAATCTCCTGCATCTTTTCTTTCCTTTCTTAAGCTCTCACTTTCATTCTTCAGTTCAGTGATTATTTGTTCTCAAATCATTTTTTTTTCCCTTTTCTTTTCTTTTAATCATGATGATCATTAATTCTCTATCTGATAAGCTGAGTTCTTCCATGTCATTGTTGAGCTCTGGTGACTGTATTTTTTTTTTTTTTTGTGGTGTGTCTTCTTCTGCAGGCTTACTTTGTTATTTATATTTTTTCTTCTCCCTGTTGTTTGCTTTCTAATTAGTTCTATGCATTGGGACATTGTGCAACTGGTGTTGGCTATCATTTCTTTGGAGTGCTCCTTTAGGGGTGTCAGAAACTGATTACCAGACTGAGATCCGCACTGGTTGGCTAAACCTCCACCAGGGTATTGATGCTGTGTTGCTGGGCACTGTCCCCTTACAGTTCCCTCCCTCTGTATTTACTCAATTCCAACAGGGAATCAGCTAGTTGGTGATTTTGTTCTGGTCATGAGGTGGTGCCAGAGACCCGTACTTGCTGTCCTGTGCTTTTTCCCAGTGGTTCTCTGAGAAACAGAGGGGAGTGGTGGAGGGGAGTACTTCAACACAGGGCGCTGTGTCTGCCCCATGTTCACCTGGTGCTGTGCCTGCAGCTGTATGGATCCCGCACCCTGCATTCTGCACTCTAGGTCTCAGTTTCAGATCTATCAGATTCAAAATGCTAGCTGTCACCCTGTACAGTGCCCACTGTTATGGAGCTTCCCACACCCCAGATCCTGCTCCTGGCTCTCAGTTCCAGAATGGGGTCTTGCTCTATGCCTTATTTCCTTCTTACCCCCTTTTTGCATGGCCCACCCTCTCTCAGAGCCCGAGGGTGTTTTGGGAATCCCTCGTTTCCAACTATTAGGATGTTGGTGATTTTGTTCTGGTCGCTAGGTGGCACCAGATATCTTTCCTAGTGTCCTTCCAGAACTGTTTTTTTCCCATGGGTCCGGGGAACAGAGTGGGGTGGCATGGAGCACCTCAACGGCATGAGGTGCTGTGTCTGCCCTGTGCCCCGCCTTCGTGGGGATCCCACACCCGAATTTTGTGCCCTGGGTCTCAGTTCTGAAGCCCTCAGAAACAAAAACGCGGGCTGTAGCCCAGTTCAGTGTCCGCAGAAATGGCGCTTTTGCACCCATCTCCAATGTCTGGGAGCCTGGTTTCTGATTACTCAGTGAGGGACATTCACCTCAGTGAGGGCTCCCGTGTGTCTCCCCACAAACCTAGGTCGTGGGCACAGAGACCTGAGCAGCTGCGATCTGCGTATGCTTTTTGAGCGCACTGCTTTTCTGCACAAGCTTACTGGCTGGTCTTGGGCTATTTGCAGGTCTCTCCGCGGAGTCTTGTTTTTCCTCTAATGGCATCCGGAGCAGTTCGCTAACTCTGTGGCAATTCCTGCAAGGTTCTCCACAGCTCTCATTGGCAGGGTGTGGTGCCTACAATAGTTCTTTCCACTCACACAGTCCCCCTTGATGTGTAGTTTGTTCTCATTGTTGTTTTTTTTTTTTTCTTTCTGTTGTCGGAGTGTACCGGCATTGTGGGAAGGGGAAGGTAGCAGGGTTCTGAGCTTTCCTCCCTTTTAGTCTTCTTTCATGGCCTTATTTTTTATATTAATCATGTATATATTATCCTCTCCTACTATGGTATCTCTCTTTCATTTGAGATCCATATTTTTATCTGTTTATCCCAAGAGCTATGCCCAAATCAAGTTTACCGCCTTGCCTAAATGAAACTGCTCTCCTGTGTTATCTCAGCAACAGCCTTTATTTTTTTTTAAGATTTTATTTATTAATTTATATAAGAACTGGGGTACAGGCCATATGCACGGGAGGGTGAGAGGATTCACCAGAAACAGAATGGGAACAGAACAGGCAGATTGATGAAATACACTGCTGAGGGGAGCAGCGGGCACCACAGGAGAGGTCTGCTGCTTCACGTGGGACCCTCGCTGGCTGGCGGGATGGAACCAGCACTGCAGAGGCTGCGGACAGCTTTCACAGTGCTGTGCTCAACTGCCTGTGCCACCAGGGGAGGCCCAGCAACAGCCTTTACTTTCCATAAAAGCCATGCACCAAACTCTAGGATCATCAACAAGGATGCATTGGTCAAAGTTAATTTAGGCAGGAAAATAGATGCACAGCAGGTATTTTAAACAGAAATATGTAATATAGAGATAGATTTAGAGAGGTGTTGGGAGATTGTGAGGGAAGGAAGGAGGAAGAGTGGGAACAAAGAGAAAAGAGAGAAAGCAGTGAGACCTGCAGAAACCATCTATAGCATCCCTAAGATTAAGAAGGGAAAGGGGCTGAGACTATTATAACCTAGAATCTCAGTCAGAAGTAGCTCCAAGAATTGGGGCCCTGTCTCCTGAGAAGGGGGGCACTGACTAGCTGACCGGTACCTCTGAGAAGATTCAGTGAGAGCACTAAAAGCAGCTAGAATCTGGAACCTACCATGCTGCCTAGTAAAGTGTCATTTGTGATTTCTCAGTCACTTCGGGGGAGAACAAAACTGAATGAGGGATTCCTTTTGCTGGTCTCTAGCATTCTTTGAGTGATTCTTTGTGGTAGAAGCTCCAGAAAGTCTGCTGGGAAAGATGTGTAATTTCAGAAGTTTAGAGATAATAAGAATCATAGAAATAAAAGGTGGATTTAGAACTGAGAAATAACAGCTTTCACCTCCAATGCTCACCAATTCCTTCCAGTGCTCCTTCTGACAGCACGCTAGAATCCTGGCCTCTTCATTTCTTGCCAACACACCCTTGGTGTAGGTTCCCATCATCACTTATCCAGACTATCCAGATATGTTGCTACTTGTGTCTCTCTTCTCTCTCTCAAATCCAAATCACCCTTCACACTAGACTGCGGGTACTTTTCTGATAACCATGATCATGTTACAGCCTTTTGAACACCTTTCCGAATCTCTTCCAAATCTCTTACAGTTCTTTCTCTGTACTGACATATTTGGCTCTGGGGAATGTAAAATATATTTTGCTGCATCTCCATTCAGGGAACTCTTTGAAACAAAGTTATTCCATCTAGAAAGAGAAAATAACTTTCCCACAAAACTTGCCCACATTCTTTATTCTAGCTTTCTGCCTTCCCTGAGCATCTATTATGTGCCAGGCTTGAAAATTTTATATTTCACTTTGTAAGCCTGCTGCCTTTACTAATACAATGGCAAGGACAGGTTTTATGTAATTTTTTGTACTCATGGTATTCATGGTATGTAGTAGATGCTACAATTATTTGTTGAATGGATGAATGATCAATCCGCTTAATCTAATAAAAAAAATAGGGCCTCATTGGTGGCACAGGGGTTAAAGATACAGCACTATACACCCCATAGCCAGCCACTGCAGCACAGTTCCATTCTGCCGGCCAGGGAGCTAACCTACATGGCACAGCAGACCTCTCCTGTCTGCTCACTGCTCCCCTCAGCAGTGTGTTTCAGTAGATCTGCCTGTTTCTGCTCTCCAACTCTGTCTCTGATGAATCCTCTCACCTCTCCCATACTTCTGGCCTGCACCCAGTTCTTGTATGCATAAATAAATAAACCTTAAAAAAAATAGCTATTTGATTTCTTGTCCTGCTGGGTTTGCATGTTTGTCCACACAGAAGTTTCCAGGAGATCGGGATCAACAACACTTAAAGAAGAGGGGTAAAAGAGGTCAATTGTAAGATGAAACATGGATACTAGTCTTTTGGGGATGAGCATGCTGTAGTGTATAAAAACACTGAACTACAATGTTAAATGCTTGACACTTGCATTTGCATTTATACTAAAGTTACATTTTAAAAAGGCCCTGAGATCTACAGTGCATGTGTCCTCAGGGCCGTGGGCAAGCAGTAACAGCAGAGGCTGTATGCTCAAAAAAGTTAGCTTGCGTTTCACCAGAGTGAATGAGTTTTGGGAGAAAACTGACGTTAAAGCAAGGGTTTTGAAGGTAGGCTACTGGAGAGTAACTCACTTCTTAATATTCTCCCTCTTTTCAGAAACCTGAAATTAGCCTGTCCCTCCCTGTAGCCCCTGCCTCCTCTTCATTTCCAC
>NW_023603181.1:0-8111 GCF_014898055.3 Talpa occidentalis
CTGAGTCATGTCCTCACTTGTAGTTGTAAGTGCATTGGCATGAGAACCTGCCAACTGTTGGTAATTTTCCTCACTACTTTACATGGTTTTAATGCCTGTTATACTGTTAAATGGGGATAGAATTTGAGTATGAACATTTTTACTGTAAAAAAACAACAAAAAAACCTCAGGGTTTGGAGAAGAGGCATGTCACCAAAATACTGTATGCACCCCAACAAAATGAGATGCAAAATGTGATTCCTCTGGAACTGGGAGCTCTTTCGCTTTAAGCAGATAGCTCATTTTAGTCCTCATTTTGCCCTGAAGTGTAGCTGGCACATGGCAATTACTTGAACTACTTACTGTCTCCCCTTCTCAGCATATTGGTGACACCCTTTTTCGGTTTTTCTTTACCATTGCTTTTGTTGTAAACTAGTTTCATTTTTAAACTATTGTTAATAAGTTACCATTGCTATGAATTTGCCTTAAGGTATTTTCTTGGGTCCTTTCTGAAATTTACAGTAACAGTATAGGTTTGGTCTTTTATGTTTGTGTTGACCATGACAGATTTTAGTTCCATTTTTCCTTTGTAGCTTTGTTCCGATGTCTAATCTATTTAAAGATAAAGAGAGATGTGATTTACTTTAGGAGGTTTACAGGTTTTTATATTTAGGTCAGGGGTAGGAAAAAGTATAATGATTATTTTGAACTTTGAATAAATTTGACATTTCTTTTTATTCCTTATAGGTTGTATTGTGGAAATGAAGGTTTAATAACAAATTATTTACCAAATTAGAAGATGGGATCAAATAACAGCAGGCTTGGTGATCTTCCAAAAGAGTATTTACAGAAGTTATCAGGCACAGAATCTGTCTCTGAGAATGACCCCTTCTGGAATCAGCTTCTCTCATTTTCTTTCCCTGCACCAACCAGCAGGTAAGAAATTACTTGGAGACTGAAAATTCTTACAGAGTACCCACATAAACTTGTATGGTGTGCTGACTTAAAATAATTTTATTTACATTTTTTATAATCTGTATCTTTTATATCATTGTATAGTCCCCATAAAATTCCCACCACCAGTTCACCCGTGAACCTTTACCATAGTCCCCTGTGCTCTTCTCTCACCTGTTTTGATCCCTTTTCCTCCCGCTCCCTTGCAGAATGTCTCTTATTTATGGTTGCTTGCTCACTTATTTATTATTACTATTATTATTAAAAACAATTTAAAATATTTTGTTCCACCCACCCTCTTTATCTGACATACATGTACCAGCAGAAAAGCCACAAGGCTATAAAATGTACTTCGAATGGCCTTCAGAAGTTTAACTGAGTCCTTAAAAAATCATATGCAGTGTTGTAAACCACTGTTACCTCATTTAAGAAAACAAAAAGGAGTTTAACTTATTGTAACTTAGGTGATAGAATGAATTAGTTATATATTGTGTGATGTGTGGCTACTTATTGCTGCTTCAGGGATCCTTGGAAAAGTAAAGGTGTCCGCAGATTGTTGGAAGAGATCAAACTGGAGCTGAGCTTTAGCATCCACAGATTTCCCCTTAATCCTTGCAAAGGATTAAGTACCACTGGTTATATTTTAGTAATAAGACTTAGAGGAAAAAGGGCAAAGTGTGTCATTTATTTCCCGTAATAATTTTCCTTTTATGTAGACTGCAGTACAATTTGTGCGCTTTTGAAGGACATTGAAGTGGACTAAACATAACAGAGTATATCCCATGTTTATTTTTTTTAAATTTTATTTTCTTTAAAGATTTATTTATTTATGCATACAAGAGCTAGGGTACAGGCCAGAGTGCAGGGGGGCGAGGATTCACCAGAGACAGTGGGAACAGAACAGGCAGATTGACCGAAGTGTACCACTGAGGGAAGCAGTGAGTGAGTCAGGAGAGGTCTGCCTTGCCATGTGGGTTGCTGCCTGGCCGACCGGGGATCGAACTCATGCTACAGAGGCTGTGGACCGCTTCGTAGTGCAGTGCTTAATCCTTGCATCACCAGGATGGCCCACATCCCATGTTTTAAAGATTACAAGATTTTTGTGGAATGTCATTTCTTCCCAAATTGACCTGTAGATTGAAGACCCTAAGCTGATTCTGAGTAAGAGGAAGGGGCTCTGGGGATGGGGGAAACGGGCCCAGGTAGATGAGTAACATGAGGAAAGCCCAGGGATGAGGAAGAGCGTGTCAAGTATGTGAAGCTGAAGGGGAAATGGAGAGGGAGGACGTTTGGAGATTGAGGAAATCTTGTAAAAAAATAGTGAGGAATTTCACCCTTCAGCTAGTGTCAGTGGAAAACAATTGAAGATTTTCTTTCCTTCTTTTTTTAATTTATGCATATACAAGAATGGGTTACAGGCCAGAGGTGTGGGGGGTGAGAGGATTCACCAGAGACAGAGTGGGGAACAGAATAGGCAGACTGACTGAAATACACTGCTGAGAGGAGCAGCGGGCGAGTCAGGAGAGGTCTGCCTTGCCATGTGGTTGCTCCCTGGCCAGGAATTGAACTCGTGCTGCAGTGGCTGCTGTTAGCTTCATAGATTGTGTTTTTTTTTTTTTTTTTTTTTTTAATCTTAAATTTTATTTTTATATTCCCCCATACAATTGCAAACGCCCCATTCTGACCCCAATCCTTCCCCTCCCGCCCCCCACCCCCCAAAAAGTGTCTCTGGTTCATAGTTTTTTGTTGATTTTGATTTTCACTTTCTTATATTCATTTTCCTGGTCCCTTATTTAAGTTTTCTAGATTCCTGCTATGAGTGAGACCATCCGGTATTTTTCTTTTTCTTTTTGGCTTATTTCGCTGAGCATGATCCCTTCCAGCGCCATCCATGTTGCTGCAAATTGCATGTGTTTATCTTTTTTGAATGCTGAGTAATATTCCATGGTATATATGTACCACATCTTCTTGATCCAGTCATCTATTTTTGGGCATTTGGGTTGTTTCCAAAGCTTAGCTATTGTAAACAGTGCTGCTATAAACATAGGGGTGCAGGTGCTCTTTGGAATTGATGTTTCTGTGTCCTTTGGGTAAATACCTAGGAGTGGAATTGCTGGATCATATGGAAGCTCTATGTTTAGTAGGTCCAGAAATCTCCACACAGCTCTCCATAGTGGTTGGACCAGTTTGCACTCCCACCAACAGTGCAGAAGAGTTCCTTTTTCTCCACATCCTCGCCAACATTTGTTGTTGCTAGTTTTTTTAATATGTGCCATTCTCACTGGTGTGAGATGGTATCTCATGGTAGTTTTGATTTGCATTTCCCTGATTACAAGTGATGTTGAACATTTTTTCATATGTCTGTTGGCCATTTGCATTTCCTCTTCAGAGAAGTTTCTTTTTAGCTCTTCTGCCCATTTTTTGACTGGATTATTTTCTTTGTTGTTGCTGAGTCTCATCAGCTCTTTGCAGATTTTTGTGATCAGTCCTTTATCATTAGTGTTGGGTGCAAAAATGTTCTCCCAGTTGGTGGGGTTTCTCTTTGTTTTTGTTATTGTCTCTTTTGCTGTGCAGAAGCTCTTTAATTTGATGTAGTCCCAGCTGTTTATCTTTGCCTTCACTATCACTGCTTTGGGTGATGTGTCTGTAAAGATGTCTTTGATGTGCAAATCCCGTAGTGTTTCGCCTATATTTCCTTCTATGTATTTTATGGTTTCAGGTCTTATGTCTAGTTCTTTAATCCATTTTGAGTTGATTTTTGTGTATGGTGTGAGGTAGTGGTCAAGCTTCATTCTTTTGCATGTAGCGACCCAGTTTTCCCAGCACCATTTATTGAACAAACTTTCTTTGCTCCAATGCATAGTCTTTGCTCCTTTGTCAAAGATTAGTTGACCATAAATCTGTGGGTTTATTTCTGGATTTTCTATTCGATTCCATTGGTCTGTATGTCTGTTCTTGTTCCAATACCATGCAGTTTTGATGATTATGGCTTTGTAGTATAGTTTGAAGTCTGGGAGTGTGATGCCTCCATTTCCTTCTTTTTTTTTCAGTAGAGCTTTGGCTATTCGGGGTTTTTGGTGATTCCATATGAATTTCATCAATAATTGTTCTATTTCTTTGAAGAATGCCATTGAGATTTTGATTGGAATAGCATTGAATCTGTATATTGCTTTTGGTAGGATGGCCATTTTAATAATGTTTATTCTTCCAATCCATGAGCAGGGGATGTCTTTCCATTTCTTTGTGTCTTCTTCTATTTCTTTTAACAGTGTTTTATAGTTTTCTTTGTATAGGTCCTTTACCTCTTTTGTTAGATTTATTCCCAAATATTTGATTTTTTTTGTTTCAATAATAAAAGGGGTGGTTTTTTTGATTTCTTCTTCTTCAGATTTATTGTTTGTGTATAGGAAGGCTACTGACTTTTGCGTGTTGATTTTGTATCCTGCCACTTTACTGAACTGATTGATGAGTTGAATTAGTTTTTCTGTGGAGATTTTGGGGTTCTCTATGTATATTATCATATCATCTGCAAATAGTGATAGTTTGACTTCTTCTTTTCCTATTTGGATTCCTTGGATGTCTTTCTCTTGTCTTATTGCTCTGGCTAGGACTTCCAGTATTATATTGAAAAGCAGTGGTGAGAGTGGACATCCTTGTCTTGTTCCAGATCTTAATGGAATTGCTTTCAGCTTTTCACCATTGAGAATGATACTGGCTGTTGGCTTGTCATAGATGGCCTTTATGATGTTGAGGTATGTTCCTTGTATCCCAAGAATTTCAAGGGCTTTTATCATGAATGGGTGTTGCACTTTGTCGAAAGCTTTCTCAGCATCTATTGATATTATCATATGGTTTTTATATTTCTTTTTGTTGATGTGTTGGATAACGTTGATTGATTTTCGGATGTTAAACCATCCTTGTGCCCCTGGAATGAATCCAACTTGGTCGTGGTGAATTATCTTATGGATACATTGTTGGATTCTGATAGCTAAAATTTTATTGAGGATTTTTGCATCAGTGTTCATTAGGGAGATTGGCCTATAGTTTTCCTTTTTTGTGTTGTCCTTATTCGGTTTTGGTATTAGTGTAATATTGGCTTCATAGAACGTGTTTGGTATTGTCCCTTCCTTCTCAATTTTTTGGAAGAGTTTGTGAAGGATAGGCACTAATTCGTCTCTGAATGTTTGGTAGAATTCATTTGTAAATCCATCAGGTCCTGGGCTTTTGTTTTTGGGGAGGTTTTTGATTACCATTTCAATTTCGCTGCTTGTAATTGGTCTGTTTAGGTGTTCTATTTCTTCTTTATCTAGCTTTGGGTGATTGTAGAGTTGTAGGAATTTGTCCATCTCCTCTAGATTGTTGAACTTGTTTCCATATAACTGTTCATAGTAGTTACTGATTATTCTTTTGATTTCTGCTGTGTCCGTTGTGATTTCTCCTCTTTCATTTATGATCCTGTGTATTTGTGCTTTCTCCCTTTTTTCCTTTGTGAGCCTGGCTAGGGGTTTGTCTATTTTATTTATTTTTTCAAAGAACCAGCTCTTGGTTTCATTGATCTTTTGGATTGTTTTTTTAGTTTCAATTTCATTTATTTCTGCTTTGGTTTTTATTATTTCTTTTCTTCTACTGGTTTGGGGTTTTTTTGTTGTTCTTTTTCTAGATCTTTGAGCTTCGAGATTAGGTTGTTTCTTTGAGTTCTTTCTTGTTTTTTGATGTGAGCTTCTATTGCTATATATTTTCCTCTTATTACTGCTTTTGCTGCATCCCATACATTTAGGATATTGGTGTCCTCCTTGTCATTCAATTCAAAGAATTTTTTAATTTCTTCTTTGATCTCCTCGTTAGTCCAGTGGTCTTCCAGTAGTGTGGCTTTTAATCTCCATGAGGTAGGATAGTTCCTTGCCTTCTTTTTATGATTTATTTCTAGTTTGATGCCTTCGTGGTCAGAAAAGATGGTTGGTATGATTTCAATCTTGGTGTATCTGTTGATGTTTGTCTTGTGCCCCAGTATGTGATCGATCCTGGAGAATGATCCGTGTGCGCTTGAGAAAAATGTGTACTCCGTTTTTTTTTGGGTTTAGTGTTCTATAGATGTCTGTTAAGCCCAAATGCTCTAGGTCCTTATTTAGAGCTTTAGTTTCTTTACTTATTTTTTGTCTTGTTGATCTATCCATTGTTGATAGTGGTGTGTTGAAGTCTCCCACTACGTATGTGTTTTCTCTGATGTCTGTTTTCAGAGAGGACAACAGTTGTCTGATATATTTTGGTGCTCTTTCGTTTGGTGAGTATATGTTAATGAGTGTTATTTCTTCTTGAAGTATTGTCCCCTTAATCATAATGTAGTGACCATTGGGGTCTCTTTTTATTTTTTTGAGTTTGAAGTCTGTTTTATCTGATATAAGTATAGCTGTTCCTGCTTTCTTTTTTGGCCCATTTGCTTGTAGGATTGTTTTCCATCCTTTGACTTTGAGCCTATTTTTATCTTTTGTAGCTAAATGTGTTTCCTGGAGACAGCAAAAGGTTGGGTTTTGTTTCTTAATCCAGGCTGCAACTCTGTGTCTTTTTATTGAAGAGTTTAGTCCATTTACATTTAGAGTTAATATTGATATGTTAGCATCTGTATTTGCCATTATGTTTGTCTTTCCTTTGATTTTATTTATTCTTTTAATAACTTTTTTTTTTTTGGTCTTCTTTCGTTGTTATTCGTCCCTCTGAGGTTCTGGCTTTAGGATTCCTTGTAGTATTTTTTGGAGTGGGGGTTTATTCGTAATGAAATTCCGGAGTTTCTCTTTGTCTGGGAAGGTCCATATTCTTTCTTCATGGAGGAAAGAGAGCTTTGCGGGATAGAGTATTCTTGGTTGGCATCTGTTTTCTTGGAGTCTGTTGACTATGTCCCTCCACTCTCTCCTTGCCCGTAGTGTTTCTTCAGAGAAGTCTGATGTCAGCCTGATTGGTTTTCCTTTGAATGTTATCTGTTTCTTCCCTCTTGTCAGCTTCATTATTTTTTCCTTGTCCTGGATTCTTGGGAGCTTTACTATTATGTGTCTTGCTGTGTTTTTCCTTTCGTCGTGGAAGTTTGGTGTTCTTCTTGCTTCTTGTATATCAATTTTCAGCTCCTTCTTCGCATTTGGGAAGTTCTCTTCAATTATCTCCTGGAATATTTTCTCTGTTCCTACATCTCTCTCCTCTCCTTCTGGAATTCCTATAACTCTTATATTTCCTTTCCTCATGGAGTCAGATAGTTCCGAAGTCTTTCTTCATTCTTTTTCCTTCGTACTTCTCTTTCCTTTTCTGTTTTGGTTCTTTTTATTTCTGTGTCTTCAAGAGAACTTATTCGTTCTTCCATTTCATCTATTCTGCTTTCCTTGCTTTTCCCGAGTTCTTTAGTTCCTCCATTAATTCTTTGATCTCCTGCATTTCTTTTACTTCCCTCTTTAGGGACTCAATTTCATTCTTCTGACCATTGTTTTCCCTCTTTAGGGACTCAATTTCCTTCTTCTGATCTATCACTTTTTTAATCATGGCAATTTTAAATTCTCTTTCTGGAAGGCTCAGAAGTTCTTCCAAGTTGCTGTCGTTGCAATCTGGGGAGTGGTTTTCTTTTTGTGGTGTGCTTCTTTCCTGAGGAGTTGTTAGGTTGCGTGTGGTTCTTCTACTCCCTACTGTCTGTTTTCTAATTTGTCGTATGCGTTGGGACACTGTGTTGCTCGGACTGACTGGCATCTTGGGTGAACTTCTCCGCTCCCCTCTGGCTCTTCCAGGAGCCATCTCTGGCTTCTGGGGGAGCTTTCTGCTGGTTTTAGGCAGTTTTTACTGAAGAAATGTCCCTGTTCTAAAATGGCGAAGCGGGATGCAGTCCCTGCGCCTCCGGTTTCAGGCACACTCTTCTGCGCCCCCGGTCTGCCCCGGACGTGGTGCCTGCTCCCTCTGTGGGCTCAGACTGCTGGTCGGAAGGGGCTGGCGTGGAATAACTTCCGGCTGGCCACTGGGTCCTCCAGAGCCTTCTGCCCTTTTCAAGCAGTCTTAAGAAATTTCCTGTTCTATGGGGTGTTAGTGACTTTTTTTTCTGGTCGCTAGGTGGCGCCAGAGATCTCTCCTATTGTCCTTGGGGGGCTGTTTTTTCGTCCCCCCACCCGTGGGACAGGGAACAGAGCGGGAATGGTAGGGTACACCTCAAC
>NW_023603182.1:0-8111 GCF_014898055.3 Talpa occidentalis
AAAAAAAAAAAATCTTGGACACAGTCAAGCCATCAAAAAGCAAGGCATGCCATCCAGTGCAGGGACATCCACGACATACCCCTAGACTCGCAAAAATTGATCCCGCTGAAGGCCAAAACAAATAAGAAGGACTAAGGAGCACTCTGAAATGGAGATACCATCAAAGGAAATGAAATTGAAGGAAAGAAAAAAAAATTTAGGAAATTTAGTGACTATGAGAAGTGGCTGGGTGGAAATGATGTGCAGTGCAAAGGGGCAAAAGAGGCCAGAACTAAGCTCACAGCTGTTGCAAAAGCAGGGGAAAAATCAAGGAGGCAGACACAACTTGGAGGGGAAGATAGGAGGGATGTGGCATGGATACTTTAAACTGAAACAAAAAAAACCCAAAACTTGACACAGTCAAAGCCATCAAAAGGCAAGGCATGCCATCCAGTGCAGGGACACCCACGACCATACCCCTAGACTTGCAAAAATTGATCCCCGCTGAAGGCCAAAAAAATAAGAAGGACTAAGGAGCACTCTGAAATGGAGATACCATCAAAGGAAATGAAATTGAAGGAAAGAAAAAAAAAATTTAGGAAATTTGTGACTGCGAGAAATTCCTGGGTGGAAATGATGTGCAGTGCAAAGGAGCAAAGATGGCCAGAACTAAGCTCACAGCTGTTGCAAAAGCAGGGGAAAAATCAAGGAGGCAGACACAACTTGGAGGGGAAGATAGGAGGGATGTGGCATGGATACTTTAAAAAATAAAAAAAAAAAATCTTGGACACAGTCAAAGCCATCAAAAGGCAAGGCATGCCATCCAGTGCAGGGACACCCAAGACATACCCCTAGACTGCAAAAATTGCTCCCCGCTGAAGGCCAAAACAAATAAGAAGGACTAAGGAGCACTCTGAAATGGAGATACCATCAAAGGAAATGAAATTGAAGGAAAAGAAAAAAAAAATTTAGGAAATTTAGTGACTATGAGAAATTGGCTGGCTGGCTGGAAATGATGTGCAGTGCAAAGGAGCAAAGATGGCCAGAACTAAGCTCACAGCTGTTGCAAAAGCAGGGGAAAAATCAAGGAGGCAGACACAACTTGGAGGGGAAGATAGGAGGGATGTGGCATGGATACTTATAAAATAAATAAAAAAAAAAAATCTTGGACACAGTCAACGCCATCAAAAGGCAAGGCATGCCATCCAGTGCAGGGACACCCAAGACATTCCCCTAGACTCAAAAAATTGATCCCCGCTGAAGGCCAAAACAAATAAGAAGGACTAAGGAGCACTCTGAAATGGAGATACCATCAAAGGAAATGAAATTGAAGGAAAGAAAAAAAAAATTTAGGAAATTAGTGACTATGAGAAAGTGGCCTGGGTGGAAATGATGTGCAGTGCAAAGGAGCAAAGATGGCCAGAACTAAGCTCACAGCTGTTGCAAAAGCAGGGGAAAAATCAAGGAGGCAGACACAACTTGGAGTGGAAGATAGGAGGGACATAGCATGGATACCAAAAAAAATGGAAAAAAAAAACCAAAAATATTGGTCACAGTCAAAGCCATCAAAAGGCATGCCATGCCATCCAGTGCAGGGACTTGCTCCAAACCTTGCCCACTTGGTTCCCATTGAAATCGCAAGATTTCGTTTCCTGTCCCGAAAGGAAATGAAATTTCCTTTCGGGACAGGAAACGAAATCTTGCGACCCTGAAAACAAAGGCTCACAAACACTCTGGAAAGATGATCAAAAGAAATGCAATTGAAAAAAACCTGAAAAATTGGCAGAAGTTATAACTACAAGAAAGTGGCCTGGGTGGAAATGATGTGCACTGCAAAGGACCAAAAGAGGCCCAAAATAAGCTCACAGCTGTTGCAATAGCAGGGAAAAAATCAAGGAGGCAGACACAACTTGGAGGGGAAGATAGGAGGGATGTGGCATGGATACTTATATGAATAAAATAAAAAAAAAAATCTTGGACACAGTCAAAGCCATCAAAAAGCAAGGCATGCCATCCAGTGCATGGACATCCACGACATACCCCTAGACTCGCAAAAATTGATCCCCGCTGAAGGCCAAAACAAATAAGAAGGACTAAGGAGCACTCTGAAATGGAGATACCATCAAAGAAATGAAATTGAAATTGAAGGAAAGAAAAAAAAAATTTAGGAAATTTAGTGACTATGAGAAGTTGGCCTGGGTGGAAATGATGTGCAGTGCAAAGGGGCAAAAGAGGCCAGAACTAAGCTCACAGCTGTTGCAAAAGCAGGGGAAAAATCAAGGAGGCAGACACAACTTGGAGGGGAAGATAGGAGGGATGTGGCATGGATACTTTTAAAACTGAAAATAAAAACCCAAAACATGATCACAGTCAAAGCCATCAAAAGGCAATTCATGCAATCCAGTGCAGGGACACCCACGACATACCCCTAGACTTGCAAAAAATTGCTCCCCGCTGAAGGCCAAACAAATAAGAAGGACTAAGGAGCACTCTGAAATGGAGATACCATCAAAGGAAATGAAATTGAAGGAAAGAAAAAAAAAATTTAGGAAATTTGTGACTGCGAGAAAATCAGCTGGCTGCAAATGATGTGCAGTGCAAAGGAGCAAAGATGGCCAGAACTAAGCTCACAGCTGTTGCAAAAGCAGGGGAAAAATCAAGGAGGCAGACACAACTTGGAGGGGAAGATAGGAGGGATGTGGCATGGATACTTATAAAAATAAATAAAAAAAAAATCTTGACACAGTCAAAGCCATCAAAAGGCAAGGCATGCCATCCAGTGCAGGGACACCCACGACATACCCCTAGACTCGCAAAAATTGATCCCCGCTGAAGGCCAAAACAAATAAGAAGGACTAAGGAGCACTCTGAAATGGAGATACCATCAAAGGAAATGAAATTGAAGGAAAGAAAAAAAAAATTTAGGAAATTTAGTGACTATGAGAAATTGGCCTGGTGAAATGATGTGCAGTGCAAAGGAGCAAAGATGGCCAGAACTAAGCTCACAGCTGTTGCAAAAGCAGGGGAAAAATCAAGGAGGCAGACACAACTTGGAGGGGAAGATAGGAGGGATGTGGCATGGATACTTATAAAAATAAATAAAAAAAAAATCTTGGACACAGTCAAAGCCATCAAAAGGCAAGGCATGCCATCCAGTGCAGGGACACCCAAGACATTCCCCTAGACTCACAAAAATTGATCCCCGCTGAAGGCCAAAACAAATAAGAAGGACTAAGGAGCACTCTGAAATGGAGATACCATCAAAGGAAATGAAATTGAAGGAAAGAAAAAAAAAATTTAGGAAATTTAGTGACTATGAGAAAGTGGCCTGGGTGGAAATGATGTGCAGTGCAAAGGAGCAAAGATGGCCAGAACTAAGCTCACAGCTGTTGCAAAAGCAGGGGAAAAATCAAGGAGGCAGACACAACTTGGAGTGGAAGATAGGAGGGACATAGCATGGATACCAAAAAAAATGGAAAAAAAAAACCAAAAATATTGGTCACAGTCAAAGCCATCAAAAGGCATGCCATGCCATCCAGTGCAGGGACTTGCTCCAAACCTTGCCCACTTGGTTCCCATTGAAATCGCAAGATTTCGTTTCCTGTCCCGAAAGGAAATGAAATTTCCTTTCGGGACAGGAAACGAAATCTTGCGACCCTGAAAACAAAGGCTCACAAACACTCTGGAAAGATGATCAAAAGAAATGCAATTGAAAAAAACCTGAAAAATTGGCAGAAGTTATAACTACAAGAAAGTGGCCTGGGTGGAAATGATGTGCACTGCAAAGGACCAAAAGAGGCCCAAAATAAGCTCACAGCTGTTGCAATAGCAGGGAAAAAATCAAGGAGGCAGACACAACTTGGAGGGGAAGATAGGAGGGATGTGGCATGGATACTTATATGAATAAAATAAAAAAAAAAAAATCTTGGACACAGTCAAAGCCATCAAAAAGCAAGGCATGCCATCCAGTGCATGGACATCCACGACATACCCCTAGACTCGCAAAAATTGATCCCCGCTGAAGGCCAAAACAAATAAGAAGGACTAAGGAGCACTCTGAAATGGAGATACCATCAAAGGAAATGAAATTGAAGGAAAGAAAAAAAAAATTTAGGAAATTTAGTGACTATGAGAAGTTGGCCTGGGTGGAAATGATGTGCAGTGCAAAGGGGCAAAAGAGGCCAGAACTAAGCTCACAGCTGTTGCAAAAGCAGGGGAAAAATCAAGGAGGCAGACACAACTTGGAGGGGAAGATAGGAGGGATGTGGCATGGATACTTTTAAAACTGAAAACAAAAAACCCAAAACATGATCACAGTCAAAGCCATCAAAAGGCAAGGCATGCAATCCAGTGCAGGGACACCCACGACATACCCCTAGACTTGCAAAAATTGCTCCCCGCTGAAGGCCAAAACAAATAAGAAGGACTAAGGAGCACTCTGAAATGGAGATACCATCAAAGGAAATGAAATTGAAGGAAAGAAAAAAAAAATTTAGGAAATTTAGTGACTATGAGAAATTCAGCTGGCTGCAAATGATGTGCAGTGCAAAGGAGCAAAGATGGCCAGAACTAAGCTCACAGCTGTTGCAAAAGCAGGGGAAAAATCAAGGAGGCAGACACAACTTGGAGGGGAAGATAGGAGGGATGTGGCATGGATACTTATAAAAATAAAAAAAAAAAAAAATCTTGGACACAGTCAAAGCCATCAAAAGGCAAGGCATGCCATCCAGTGCAGGGACACCCAAGACATTCCCCTAGACTCACAAAAATTGATCCCCGCTGAAGGCCAAAACAAATAAGAAGGACTAAGGAGCACTCTGAAATGGAGATACCATCAAAGGAAATGAAATTGAAGGAAAGAAAAAAAAAATTTAGGAAATTTAGTGACTATGAGAAATTGGCTGGCTGCAAATGATGTGCAGTGCAAAGGAGCAAAGATGGCCAGAACTAAGCTCACAGCTGTTGCAAAAGCAGGGGAAAAATCAAGGAGGCAGACACAACTTGGAGGGGAAGATAGGAGGGATGTGGCATGGATACTTATAAAAATAAATAAAAAAAAAAATCTTGGACACAGTCAAAGCCATCAAAAGGCAAGGCATGCCATCCAGTGCAGGGACACCCAAGACATTCCCCTAGACTCATAAAAATTGATCCCCGCTGAAGGCCAAAACAAATAAGAAGGACTAAGGAGCACTCTGAAATGGAGATACCATCAAAGGAAATGAAATTGAAGGAAAGAAAAAAAAAATTAGGAAATTTAGTGACTATGAGAAATGGCCTGGGTGGAAATGATGTGCAGTGCAAAGGAGCAAAGATGGCCAGAACTAAGCTCACAGCTGTTGCAAAAGCAGGGGAAAAATCAAGGAGGCAGACACAACTTGGAGTGGAAGATAGGAGGGACATAGCATGGATACCAAAAAAAATGGAAAAAAAAAACCAAAAATATTGGTCACAGTCAAAGCCATCAAAAGGCATGCCATGCCATCCAGTGCAGGGACTTGCTCCAAACCTTGCCCACTTGGTTCCCATTGAAATCGCAAGATTTCGTTTCCTGTCCCGAAAGGAAATGAAATTTCCTTTCGGGACAGGAAACGAAATCTTGCGACCCTGAAAACAAAGGCTCACAAACACTCTGGAAAGATGATCAAAAGAAATGCAATTGAAAAAAACCTGAAAAATTGGCAGAAGTTATAACTACAAGAAAGTGGCCTGGGTGGAAATGATGTGCACTGCAAAGGACCAAAAGAGGCCCAAAATAAGCTCACAGCTGTTGCAATAGCAGGGAAAAAATCAAGGAGGCAGACACAACTTGGAGGGGAAGATAGGAGGGATGTGGCATGGATACTTATATGAATAAAATAAAAAAAAAAAAATCTTGGACACAGTCAAAGCCATCAAAAAGCAAGGCATGCCATCCAGTGCATGGACATCCACGACATACCCCTAGACTCGCAAAAATTGATCCCCGCTGAAGGCCAAAACAAATAAGAAGGACTAAGGAGCACTCTGAAATGGAGATACCATCAAAGGAAATGAAATTGAAGGAAAGAAAAAAAAAATTTAGGAAATTTAGTGACTATGAGAAGTTGGCCTGGGTGGAAATGATGTGCAGTGCAAAGGAGCAAAGATGGCCAGAACTAAGCTCACAGCTGTTGCAAAAGCAGGGGAAAAATCAAGGAGGCAGACACAACTTGGAGGGGAAGATAGGAGGGATGTGGCATGGATACTTTAAAAATAAAAAAAAAAAAAAACTTGGACACAGTCAAAGCCATCAAAAGGCAAGGCATGCCATCCAGTGCAGGGACACCCACGACATCCCCTAGACTCACAAAAATTGATCCCCGCTGAAGGCCAAAACAAATAAGAAGGACTAAGGAGCACTCTGAAATGGAGATACCATCAAAGGAAATGAAATTGAAGGAAAGAAAAAAAAAATTTAGGAAATTTAGTGACTATGAGAAATTGGCTGGGTGGAAATGATGTGCAGTGCAAAGGAGCAAAGATGGCCAGAACTAAGCTCACAGCTGTTGCAAAAGCAGGGGAAAAATCAAGGAGGCAGACACAACTTGGAGTGGAAGATAGGAGGGACATAGCATGGATACCAAAAAAAATGGAAAAAAAAAACCAAAAATATTGGTCACAGTCAAAGCCATCAAAAGGCATGCCATGCCATCCAGTGCAGGGACTTGCTCCAAACCTTGCCCACTTGGTTCCCATTGAAATCGCAAGATTTCGTTCCTGTCCCGAAAGGAAATGAAATTTCCTTTCGGGACAGGAAACGAAATCTTGCGACCCTGAAAACAAAGGCTCACAAACACTCTGGAAAGATGATCAAAAGAAATGCAATTGAAAAAAACCTGAAAATTGGCAGAAGTTATAACTACAAGAAAGTGGCCTGGGTGGAAATGATGTGCACTGCAAAGGACCAAAAGAGGCCCAAAATAAGCTCACAGCTGTTGCAATAGCAGGGAAAAAATCAAGGAGGCAGACACAACTTGGAGGGGAAGATAGGAGGGATGTGGCATGGATACTTATATGAATAAAATAAAAAAAAAAATCTTGGACACAGTCAAAGCCATCAAAAAGCAAGGCATGCCATCCAGTGCATGGACATCCACGACATACCCCTAGACTGCAAAAATTGATCCCCGCTGAAGGCCAAAACAAATAAGAAGGACTAAGGAGCACTCTGAAATGGAGATACCATCAAAGGAAATGAAATTGAAGGAAAGAAAAAAAAAATTTAGGAAATTTAGTGACTATGAGAAGTTGGCTGGGTGGAAATGATGTGCAGTGCAAAGGGGCAAAAGAGGCCAGAACTAAGCTCACAGCTGTTGCAAAAGCAGGGGAAAAATCAAGGAGGCAGACACAACTTGGAGGGGAAGATAGGAGGGATGTGGCATGGATACTTTAAAAACTGAAAACAAAAAACCCAAAACATGATCACAGTCAAAGCCATCAAAAGGCAATTCATGCAATCCAGT
The DNA here is from genome assembly GCF_014898055.3 of Talpa occidentalis. NCBI lineage: Eukaryota > Metazoa > Chordata > Mammalia > Eulipotyphla > Talpidae > Talpa > Talpa occidentalis. The sequence continues at coordinate 7,464 of NW_023603182.1, forward strand.
GCAGGGACACCCACGACATACCCCTAGACTTGCAAAAATTGCTCCCCGCTGAAGGCCAAAACAAATAAGAAGGACTAAGGAGCACTCTGAAATGGAGATACCATCAAAGGAATGAAATTGAAGGAAAGAAAAAAAAAATTTAGGAAATTTAGTGACTATGAGAAATTCAGCTGGCTGCAAATGATGTGCAGTGCAAAGGAGCAAAGATGGCCAGAACTAAGCTCACAGCTGTTGCAAAAGCAGGGGAAAAATCAAGGAGGCAGACACAACTTGGAGGGGAAGATAGGAGGGATGTGGCATGGATACTTAAAAAAATAATAAAAAAAAAATCTTGGACACAGTCAACGCCATCAAAGGCAAGGCATGCCATCCAGTGCAGGGACACCCAGACATTCCCTAGACTCATAAAATTTGATCCCCGCTGAAGGCCAAAACAAATAAGAAGGACTAAGGAGCACTCTGAAATGGAGATACCATCAAAGGAAATGAAATTGAAGGAAAGAAAAAAAAAATTTAGGAAATTTAGTGACTATGAGAATTGCCTGGGTGGAAATGATGTGCAGTGCAAAGGAGCAAAGATGGCCAGAACTAAGCTCACAGCTGTTGCAAAAGCAGGGGAAAAATCAAGGAGGCAGACACAACTTGGAG
>NW_023603183.1:0-8110 GCF_014898055.3 Talpa occidentalis
TCAGAAGCGCGGGATGGTGAGAGAATTCACCAGAGCCAGAGCGGGGAGCAGAGCAGGCAGAAGGACCGAAGGACACTGCTGAGGGAGCAGCGGGCAGCAGGAGAGGTCTGCGCACCATGTGGGACCCTCCTCCGGTGGCCGGGGAGCAGCCGGGGATTGACCCGGCGCTGCAGAGGCTGCGGGCAGCTTCGCAACCCAGCGCTCAACCGCTGCGCCACCTGAGGAGGCCCCTTGAGTGGTATTTAAATGTTCTTTGTATGTGCATGAAATATGCTTTCAAAAGTAATTACACTACCTACTCAATTTATAACACTCCTCACACATCACGACCAAATCACGTGTTAAGACCAGACTGGCACGTGTGTTACCAGTGATGGACCCACACGTCACAGTCGCCAAACTCAGGGTTTCCCTTTGGGTTCACTCTGGTGTTGTCCGTTCTGTGGGTGTTGTTGGACAAATGTACAATGACCTGTGTCCATCAGAGTATTTTCACTGCCCATAATGTCTTCTGTGCTCCAATGAAACAAAAGCAAAAAAAAAACCAAAAACCCAATGGAATCACATGAGACTAAATAGCTTCTACATAGTGAAGCAAACTATCATTAAATGAAAAGACAATATTGAGTCAGAGAAATATTTGCACATCATCAATCCAACAAGGAGTTACTATCCAAGATCTACAAAGAACTCCAAAACAAGGAAACAACCCAATCAAAACAGGGGCAGAGAAGCTAAATAGGTACTTTTCTAAAGAAGACACACATGTGGCCAACAGGTACATGGATACATGTTTATCATCATGTGCTGTAAGGAAAATGCCAATTAAAACCACAATGAGTTACCACCTCACACCTGTGAGAATGACCCGTTGAAGGGTGTGGAGGGAAAGGAACTCTGGCACATGAGGATGAAGTCTGGTCCTGTTAGCGGTCTGAATGAGGGGTTCCCAGGGGCCCTCAAACCTGTACACTCTACATGGGATCTGCATCAGCTGCCTAAAGACAAAATCTAACGCATAACATCTTTGTTAGAAAAGAACTTGAACACAATGAGTGTGCAATAGAGAATTAGTGTGTAATAGGAAAAGAGAAGAGAAAGAACATAGATAAATAATTCCCAATTAAGCACCCAAAGCTACCCGTCCCCTCATGGGTAAATGTCCAGCCAAACAGGCTTGGCTCAAAGCAGAACCACTGAGGCCCAAAAGCCTGCCACAATCTATGGCACCTACTGGTGACCCATGGGACAGGGGCAGGAGGGGCCAGGCAAGTCTGGAAGGACAAGAGCAAAATCAAATCCACATCAAGATAACAGCTGCCATTGTCAGGCTCCCCTGGGTCTCTCACCAACTTCTCTGTCTCTTTCACGTGTCTCTGACCCTACATAGGTCCTCACACGTGTGCTCACAGGCTGCACCTGCAAAACTTCCTCTTGCACATGTGCGTGTCCACAGGGGGTCTGTCCTGAAATCCTCCATGTCACTTCAATAATGATGTATTGTATCGCCTCAGTACCCAGGACTCATAAAACAGGTATCCTTTTGCTTTAAACTTGATTCCTCATTTTCCCTCTATATCAACATCCTTTCAGTGAGAAGGTTTGAAGTGTCTGGGGAGAAACAGGAACCCTCTGCTACATGGTCCCCCTCCTAGATGATGTTGTCATCAGGGCTCACGGCCTTATGGTCACATCTCCTAACGCACAGCCCTCCCCGGGCAAGGACTGGTCATGGGAGACAGACTTACAGCTTCCCATGGCCTGAACTTTTCTCACCATTTGGTTCCTGCTTTTTCCATGAGGGCCAAGCAGGAGGAGGGGAGTGTCCAGCTCCTCTCCGGAACCCTCAGCCTCTGTCCTCCCTCAGGCGTCAGGGCATGAACAAGGACAGGGAGTTGGGGTACCTGCTGTGTCTAGGTTCTGCCATCACTGGCCTGATGCTCTTTTCATTTTTACCCTCATCTAGAAAATAAGAATGGATTTGAAGTTCTTTTTAGCTCAAATCCTAACACTCTGGCAGGCATGGATTTTGTTTTTAGATTTATTTAATTATTTTTAAATTTATGTGTTTATGCATACAAGAACTGGGGGACAGACCAGAGGTGGGGGTGAGAGGGTTCACCAGAGACAGCGGGAACAGAACAGGCAGAGTGACTGAAATACATTGCTGAGGGGAGCAGTGGGCAAGTCAGGAGAGGTCTGCTGCACCATGTGGGTATCTCCATGGCCAGGGATTGAACTCGTGCTGCAGAGACTGTGGACAGCTTCATAGGTTGCATCTTAAGCCCTTGTGCCACTGGGAGGCCCAAGATTTATTTATTCATGCTTATAAGAACTGGGGTACAGGGCAGAGGTGTGGGGGTTAAGAGGATTCACCAGAGGCAGTGGGGAGCAGGACAGGCAGACTGACTGAAATCCACTGCTGAGGGGAACAGTGGGTGAGACAGGCGAGGTCTGCTGCACCATGTGGGTTGCTCCCTGGCCTGGGATCTAACTCACGCTTCAGAGGCTGTGGATAGCTTCACAGTGCTGTGCTTAACCCCTTATACCACCAGGGAGGCCCAAGCATGAATTTTTGCAGCTTCACTTGTCACTTTCTCAGGCCGGAACAGAGAAGGGCGGGTCAGGTGGGCGCAGGTCACCACACCCTGCAGCGGGACAGTCACCAGTTCCACTCTCAGGCTATGTTAAAACAGGGCAATGTTGGGGACAGTCACTGTTTCTGGGTCCTCATCCATGTGCTCGCACTTGCAAGACAACACTCAGGCTCAGGGTGTAAAAGCAACAGGGTTTATTAAAAAGGGGAGACTGCAAACAAGGAAGGAGTGTCTAAGCCCAGAAATGGCCATCCATCCTACCTCAGACAGTGTCCTCAGTGTCCAGTGGTCCGAAACAAAGGCTACTCACACAAGCTGTGCTATGACAGCCTGGAGCTGGTGACAACAGGTAAGCAGTGGAGCAGGATCCAACTCCCGGTGGCAGCTGGGGGTGATCCCAGATGGGGCTGCTCAGGTGATGCTGCAGCAGCCAGCAACAGCTGTCCACAGGCCAGGCGGACAGCACCAGACCCTGGACTGGACACTGCCAGATGCAACAGCACCAGGAGATGGTGCCCAAGGGTAAGAAGTGGTGGACAGCTCTCAGAGGAGGCCGGATACAGGTCAGCAGTGCTGGTCAGCACTGGTCCAGCAGGCAATGGTGCCAGAGATGCCAGTTTACATCTGATAAAGATGCCATTGTACCAACAGCAAACAGCCTTAGAGAGGCTGGGCATAAGCCACCAGCAAACAGCTCCTTTAGAAACCCCAGGGACAGCCTGACGATGTTCTCTGCAGGCGGTGTTAGAGCCAGGGCCAGAGGCAGGTGTAGCCATCAGGTCTCAGCAAAGGTCTCTGGAAAGGTCTCACACTCTGCGGAGGTCTTGACAAAGATCTTTCTAGGAGTACCAACAGATCTGACCAGTAGTTGTCTATCAAGTGACTCAGGCTGGCTGCTGCTCTGGCTTGTATCCTCTTCAGGGCGCTGCCTTTCAAGTTTGATTGGCCCCTTTATAATCCAAGCTGTTTGGTTGGTGCCAGAGGAGGTCCAATCAGATTGGTCCATTTAGAGGCCTGGATGGTCTCAAAAACCTTGAATGGTGGGGGCTCCCTGGTGGCGCAGGGGTTAAAGCCACAGCACAATCAAGCTATTGCCAGCCACTACAACATGAGTTTGATCCCCGGCCAGGGAGCCAACCCTCGTGGCACAGCAGACCTCTCCTGTCTAGCCCGTTGCTCCCCTTAGCTATGTATTTCAGTAGATCCTCCTGTTCTGCTCCCTACTCTGACTCTGGTGAATCCTCCTACCCCTGACACCTCTGGCCTAAACCCCAGTTCTTGTGTGCATACGTAAGTAAAAATAAAAATCTCTTTTAAAACAAACAAAACAAAAAAAAATCTTGAATGACCCCTGTGAGAGCTTGAATCTGATTGGTCCATTACAATTCTGGCACTGTATTCCCAAATGAACACCTGCCAGTGTGTCCAGATGCCTGAGGTCAGATAGTCTCACCCTGGAGTGCAGGCCGCTGTCACGCAGAGGGCAGCAAACAGGCCCATAGGCTGCACGCAGTAAGGTCCCCTCTCCCCCCAGCATCAGGGATCACAGTGGGTGTGGGCTTCAGCAGGGCCAGATGCTCACCTGAGCATCCAGAGCAGGCACCCCTCTATCACAGCCCACCAGGCCGGTCTCTCACCTGCCACAGCACAGCCCAGGCCAACGCTGCCAGAGCTCAGGGAGGCCCACAGTCCGCATGCTGAGTTTGGGCCTAGAATGCCATGGGCCTCTCTCCCCATGGCTTCTGTCAAGGCTTGCTACTGAAGCGGGCCTCAGCAAAGCTGGTCATACCCCACCGCTTGCACCAGGCTGCAGGGGTCCACATTAAATGTAGAATCAGGAAAATGACCCCTGGGCAAGTCGGCTCCCAGAGGACAAACTGACCAGAATAAAACTGAACCTGCTGTTCCCTCTTGTGGTGGCTCCTGGCAGCGTGGACAGCACACAGTGACCTCGGCGGGTCAGAGAGTCACTCAGCTGAGAGCAGGCCTGTCAGAAGTAAAAAAAAAACTTACCTCCAATCCCGGTAGCAAATATCATAATGGTGCTTACCTTTCCGTGCTCTCCTCCGGCGTGGCCATGCCTACAAGGAGATGCATCCTGAACACTAGTGGGGAGAGGCGTGGGGGAAGCAGCCTGGGTTTGACCTGACATCCTCTCCCGGCTGCACATGGAGGGTTACGCTGGGGAGTCGGGAGAGCCCCAGAATAAGAAACGTCAGTTCGCCTCTCTAACATTACATCTTCCCCTAGGAGCTGAGGGAGACCCTGGTGGGTCCGCTAAACTTGAGCAGCCTGTTCAGGCGCCATTTGTGTGACCTGCAGTTCTGCATTCCTGCACAAGGTCAGAGCTGCCCGGTCACTCAGTCACGGGAGCCAGACCTTACAAGGTACCTTGCAAATCTTTCGAGAGAGAAAGCTTGATCACCCTGGGAAGGCGATGCATCACAAGGTGTGACAAGGGAGCCCAGAAGCTGACCAGGGGACCGCCTTGTTGATAAGATTAGGCCCATGGTCCAGGTCTGGGGTCTGGTTTTGATTCCAACACTTGGTCATCAAGCAGATAAGAATTATCTGGTCAGCAGACTCCTGTCCCCCTGAAGCCCAAGATGACGTTCCTTATTTCACCCATCCTTTCCTCCTCATCCTCCTGCCCCACGTAACTGACGCTGTATGATTATTCTAGCAATAAAAACGGCCCGGATCTTCCTCTTCGGCAGCATCCTGCATCATGTAGCCTGCTCCACGACGCCCGTTTCTTTATCAGTGTGGTGTTGCCCGACGCAACAGACCCTGCTCCATCTCCCCTCCATTCCTGGACTGTGGACAAAGGCTCAGCTCAGGAACTAGGGTGACTTGGGCTAATCCTGCCCCTGGGCCAGGCCAGCAGGGCACACACTCCTCCCTCCCGCTGTGTGGCTCCCTCCAGCTCTGCTCTAGAGAGAAAGTAGCTGAAGCTCATGAAACAACCTCATTTTGAGACCCGTGGGTTTTCTATGGTGAGTCCAAAGAAGATGAACGTAGGGGACTGGAGATGAACATTGGCGACTGGGGGAGGGAGCTGTCAGGGGTGAAGTTACCACCACATCCTAGCAGACGCCTGGAGCAGGGGTCCTGCCCAGCTCCTTACACCTCAAGCCAACCATGAGATATTTCTAAACCTCAGCCTCTTCAGGTCCAATGCCTTTTCAGTCCTGCTTAGAAACTGCTTCTCCATGGAACCACATTTACTGAGGTGTTGTTCTGACACTCTTTACTCTGTGTGCGATTTGGATTCATTCATTCTGGGGCTTGATGTTATTGTCTTCCCATCATCTTGTGTTGTGTATCCTGTCATTCTTTTACACACACACACACACACACACACACACGCACTCCCCTCTCCTTGGCAACCAGACCCTCCCTCAGCACTGGGGTTACTCTGACCCTCTGTCTCTGGTCCCCTCAGAGCCGCCCTCTCTGCAGTATCTCTACTAAGGGGTGTCTGAGCAGGCCCAGGTGTCCCTGCACCTCCTGCCTCTGACCTTGTGGGAAACCAGCCCCTCACCCTGCATGACAGTGAGGAGACGAAGGCAAAGTCCTGAGGTCAGTGATTGATGGAGGACACAATTTGCTTTTTTCGTTTCTTTTTCCCCTCATTGTATTATTCAGGTGAGTTAGCATTGGTTTACACACTGTATGTGTTCAGAGGCCAAGGGTCACCCCTCTTCAGATGTTTGTTACCACATCACGCCTACCATAAGGGCACCCACAGTCTTCACCATAGTCCACTGGGCCCTCTTCCTACCTTGTTTCCTGCTCTTAGTCCCACCCTATAGCTTCAATTCCACAGTCATATTTCTATAGTTTGTTTTGGTTTAGTTTCACCTGTGCCTGCTTTGTTTCTTTATATTCCACATAGGAATGAAATCATCCAGTATTTAACTTTCTCCTTCAAACTTATTTCACTTAGCATAATCCCATCCATATCTATTCTTGTTGCAAAGTCAGTAGTTTTCTTTTTCATGGCTGAGCAGTATTCCATTGTGTATACAGTTTGTGTTCTCCATCCCCTCATCTGTCATTGGGCACTTAAGTTGTCTCCATTGCTTGGTTATGATAGCCAGTGCTGCAGTGTTTTACCTTCTTTGGATAAATACCAAGGAATGGAAAGCTTGACCATGGGACAGGTCTATTTTGAATATTTTGAGGAACCTTCATTTGTTTTCTATGCTACCATCGAAAGAGAGGTTCCAGGTTCTTCACCCAAGGAAACGTGGGGCTGAGAAGGATGAGAAGCTAAGGAAGAGGAGGAAGATGTGGAGTAAGATGAGGAAAGACTAGAGGAGGCGCATGGAGCAGAAACACATGTGAAGAAGAAGCCAGGCTTGTTCCTCAAGCTTGGACTTGTGCCAGGGAATTGGGGACACAGCAAGAGACATGTGAAAGAGACAAAGACTTGGGTGAGAGGCTGATAATGGCAGCTGTTATCTTGATTTTGATTTTGCTCTTTTCCTTTTAGACTGGCCCCTTCTTCCCCTGTCCCATGGGTCTCTACCATTAGGTGCCTTAGCCTTGTGGCAGGCTTTCGGGCCCCAGTGGGCCTGCTTTGGGCCAACTCTCTTTCACTGGGTATTTACCCATGAGGGGACAGGTAGCTTGGGTGCTTCACTTGCAAACTATTCTAACTATATTCTTTCTCTTCTCTCTGTTGTACACTAATTTTATTAAAGTTCTTTTCTATTGAAGGTTCTTATGCTTTCAGAGTATGTTTTCTCTTTATTCAGCATGAAGATCCCATGTAGTGTACAGGTTTGAGGTCCTGGGAAACCCTCCTTCTGACCACTAACAGGACCAGACTTCATTCCCACCCACCATGTACCAGAAAGATTTCCTTTTCCTACACACCCTTCAATGGGGTCATTCTCACAGGTGTAAAGTAGTAACTCATTGTGTTTTAATTGGCATTTTCCTGACAGCACATGACAAACATTTATCCATGTACTTATTGGCCATCTGTATGTCTTTACAAAAGTATCTATTTAGCTCATTCTGCCCCTATTTTTATAGAGTTGTTTTCTTGTTTTGCAGTTCTTGTAGATCTTGGATAGTAAGTCCTTTGTGGATTGATGATGTGCAACATTTTCTCCAACTTGATGTTGTCTTTCATTTTAATGAGTTTCCCTCACTATTTAGAAGCTTTTTCGTCTCATGTGATTCCATTGTTTCTTTTGCTTTTGCTTCCTTGGAGCACAGAAGACATTAGGGGCAGTGAAAACACTCTGCATGATATTCTCACGATGGACACAGGTTATTTACATTCGTCCAACACCCACAGAATGGACAACACCAGAGTGACCCAAGAGAAACCATGACGTGCGTATATGATGCGCGGGGTCCCTCACTTGTAATCCACGTGCCAGCTGGTCTTAACACGTGATTTGGACATGATGTGTGAAGAGTTTCATAAATTGAGGAATGAAGTGTAAATTTATTTTTGAAAGCATATTTCATGCTCATGCAAGGACATTTAAATA